>NW_026728121.1:0-162500 GCF_030684315.1 Stegostoma tigrinum | reverse complement strand
GAGCCTGAGGAGGTAGGGGAAGCCCTAAATGAGTTTTTTGCTTCTGTCTTTACGAAAGAAACGAACTTTGTAGTGAATGAAACCTTTGAAGAGCAGGTGTGCATGCTGGAATGGATAGAGATAGACGAAGCTGATGTGCTGAAAATTTTGTCAAACATGAAGATTGACAAGTCGCCAGGCCCGGATCAGATTTGTCCTCGGCTGCTTTGGGAAGCGAGAAATGCAATTGCTTCGCCACTTGCGAAGATCTTTGCATCCTCGCTCTCCAGTGGAGTCGTACCTGAGGACTGGAGAGAGGCAAATGTAATTCCTCTCTTCAAGAAAGGAAATAGGGAAATCCCCGGCAATTATAGACCGGTAAGTCTCACGTCTGTCGTCTGCAAGGTGTTAGAAAGGATTCTGAGGGATAAGATTTATGACCATCTGGAAGAGCATGGCTTGATCAAATACAGTCAACACGGCTTTGTGAGGGGTAGGTCATGCCTTACAAACCTTATCGAGTTTTTTGAGGATGTGACTAGGAAGGTTGATGAGGGTCGAGCTGTGGATGTGGTGTATATGGACTTCAGTAAGGCATTTGATAAGGTTCCCCATGGTAGGCTCATTCAGAAGGTCAGGAGGAATGGGATACAGGGGAACTTAGCTGCTTGGATACAGAATTGGCTGGCCAACAGAAGACAGCGAGTGGTAGTAGAAGGAAAAGATTCTGCCTGGAAGTCAGTGGTGAGTGGAGTTCCACAGGGCTCTGTCCTTGGGCCTCTACTGTTTGTAATTTTTATTAATGACTTGGACGAGGGAATTGAAGGATGGGTCAGCAAGTTTGCAGACGACACAAAGGTCGGAGGTGTCGTTGACAGTGTAGAGGGCTGTTGTAGGCTGCAGCGGGACATTGACAGGATGCAGAGATGGGCTGAGAGGTGGCAGATGGAGTTCAACCTGGATAAATGCGAGGTGATGCATTTTGGAAGGTCGAATTTGAAAGCTGAGTACAGGATTAAGGATAGGATTCTTGGCAGCGTGGAGGAACAGAGGGATCTTGGTGTGCAGATACATAGATCCCTTAAAATGGCCACCCAAGTGGACAGGGGGGTTGTTAAGAAAGCATATGGTGTTTTGGCTTTCATTAACAGGGGGATTGAGTTTAAGAGTCGTGAGATCTTGTTGCAGCTCTCTAAAACTTTGGTTAGACCGCACTTGGAATACTGCGTCCAGTTCTGGGCGCCCTATTATAGGAAAGATGTGGATGCTTTGGAGAGGGTTCAGAGGAGGTTTACCAGGATGCTGCCTGGACTGGAGGGCTTATCTTATGAAGAGAGGTTGACTGAGCTCGGTCTCTTTTCATTGGAGAAAAGGAGGAGGAGAGGGGACCTAATTGAGGTATACAAGATAATGAGAGGCATAGATAGAGTTGATAGCCAGAGACTATTTCCCAGGGCAGAAATGGCTAGCACGAGGGGTCATAGTTTTAAGCTGGTTGGTGGAAAGTATAGAGGGGATGTCAGAGGCAGGTTCTTTACGCAGAGAGTTGTGAGAGCATGGAATGCGTTGCCGGCAGCAGTTGTGGAAGCAAGGTCATTGGGGTCATTTAAGAGACTGCTGGACATGTATATGGTCACAGAAATTTGAGGGTGCATACATGAGGATCAATGGTCAGCACAACATTGTGGGTTGAAGGGCCTGTTCTGTGCTGTACTGTTCTATGTTCTATGTTCTATGTTCTAAAATCGGACTCTATTTTAAAAGTGAATCATTGCTCTTCTGAATTACTAAACTAATGATGCCCATCATTTGGATTTTAAGTCAAGAAATATTTCTTTATGGATGGTGTTTCTTGACAACTCATTTTTAAAAAATTTAACCATTTTTCCCTAATCAACCTGTCCAGACATGTTATTGCATACCTCTGCTGCAGGTGGGACTTGAACCTGGGCCTTTTGGACCAGGGACAGGGACACTACCGCTCTGCCATAAGAGGGCCCATCTTACCCTTCTGTGCATGAGTCCCACCTGTTCCTCCCCTTTCTGTCTGCCCAGTCAATTCATTAATCAATTGATCCAAATCAACTGCTTCAATATTTGCTGTACTAACAGCATGCAGTATTTGAAGATCTTGTGGCACACTTGTCATGCTGCTGATTCAGGACCAGAATGTCCAGGATCAAATTGAATCTGCTCCAGAGGTTACTAGATTAGATTACATACAGTGTGGAAACAGGCCCTTCAGCCCAACAAATCCGCACTGCCTCTTGAAGCATCCCACCCAGACCCATCCCCCAATAACCCACACATCCCTGAACACTACGGGCAATTCAGCATGGCCAATCCACTTAACCTGCACATCTTTGGACTGTGGGAGGAAACCGGAGCACCCGGAGGAAACCCACGCAGACACGGGGAGAACGTGCAAACTCCACACAGACAGTCGCCCGAGGCTGGAATCAAACCTGGGTCCCTGGTGCCGTGAGGCCGCAGTGCTAACCACTGAGCCACTGTCTAATAAATTTTTGTTTATCCAAATTCCATCTGATGACCACAAGAAAAATCCCAGCATTTCTTCCTGAGGAGCAGTGTTACAGCTGACGTGACGAAGTGTCGTACCCACCGAACATGCTGCAAATTTTTTCCATATACCCCACTAGATAAAAAGAAAATGCCTCAACACTTCAATAATGGTGGTTTGCGATGACAATGAGATGGCGAGTTAGTTCCAGCAAAGTTCCTCCTGAACTTGTACTTTTGTAGTGGATTTTACTGATGCCACTTCGCTAGTTTATTAATTATATTTGTTAAACCCAGGAAAATAATAAAGTATCATTGCCAATATTTTGGTTAAAGATATGCAAAGATCAATCAAATATTATTTTATTTGCAGCTCTACACATTCTCCACAACTGACTCAGGATGACACGCATTCAAGAATACAACGTTATGCCAACAGGTTAAAAAATGCTTTGCCTCATTGAAATTCTAATTTGTTTCGATACAGTGCCAACTGATTAAACTGGTTCATGCCGGGATGGCTCAGTGGTTAGCACTGTTGCCTGATAGTGCCAGGGACTTGGGTTCACTTCCACCCTTTAGCAATTGTTTGTGTGGAGTTTTCACATTCTCCTCATGTCTGTATGGGTTTCCTCCAGGTGCTGCAGTTTCCTCCCATAGTCCAAGGATTTGCAGGTTAGGTGGGTTAGCCATGGGAAATGCAGGGTTACAGGGATAGGGTAGGGAAAGTTCTGGGTGGGATGCTCTTGGGAGCGTCCATGTGGACTGAGTGGGCCTGCTTCCACACTGCAGAGATTCTGTGTTTTGGCCAAATGAGAAATCACTTAGTTCTTGGACATTGGTGATTAAAAATAAAATTCACCGTTGTCTAGCTCTGACCCTTTGTTTTCCATTTTAATTTAACCCGGGATTTGATCAAGTGCTATGTGTAATGAAGTTCGAATTTGTGTATTTCATTCCCTCCAGCTTTTTAACATGACATTACCAGAATATTGATGTCAGAAAAGTTTACCTGAATTCTTCACCGTGCACAGAACACACATTGCACAGTCACGGTGGTAGTCTTTACATACAGTGAGTGGATGGAGAGGCTGGTGTCACTGGACTAGTAATCCAGAACTGTAGATTAATATTCCATGCACTCACAACTCTCTGGGTGAAGAACCTCCCTCTGACGTCTCCTCTATACCTTCCTTCTAACACCTTAAAACTATGACCCCTCATGGCAGTCAATCCTGCCCTGGGGAAAGGTCTCTGGCTATCGACTCTATCCATGCCTCTCATTACCTTGTACACCTCGATCAGGTCACCTCTCTTCCTCCTTCTCTCCAGAGAGAAAAGTCCGAGCTCAGTCAACCTCTCCTCTTAAGACAAGCCCTCCAGTACAGGCAGCATACTGGTAAAACTCCTTTGCACCCTCTCCAAAGCCTCCACATCTTTCCTATAATCGGGCAACCAGAACTGGACACAATGTTCCAAGTGTGGTCTCACCAGGGTTTTGTAGAGCTGCAGCATAACCCCGCGGCTCTTAAACTCGATCTCCCTGTTAATGAAAGCCAAAACACCATATGCTTTCTTAACAACCTTATCCACCTGGGTGGCAACTTTAAGAGGAGCTACGCACTTGAACACCAAGATCTGCTGTTCTTCCACACTGCCGAGAATCCTGCCTTTAATCCTATATTCAGCATTTAAGTTCAACCTTCCAAAATGCATCAATTCGCATTTATCCGGGTTGAACTCCATCTGCCATTTCTCAGCCCAGCTCTGCATTCTGTCAATGTCTCGCTGAAGCCTGCAATAGCCCTCGATACTATCAACGACACCTCCAACCTTTGTGTCATCAGCAAACATACTAACCCACGCCTCAACCTCCTCGTCCAAGTCATTTATAAAAACTACAAAGAGCAGAGGCCCAAGAACAGTGCCCTGTGGGATGCCACTCAGCACTGACCTCCAGGCAGAATATTTACCATCTACAACCATTCTGCCTCCTGTCAGCCAACCAATTCTGAATCCAGACAGCCAAATCACCCTGCATCCCATACCTCCTGACTTTATGAATGAGCCTGCCGTGGGGAACCTTATCAAATGACTTGCTGAAGTCCATGTACACCACATCCACTGCTCGACCCTCGTCAACCTGCCTCGTGACTTCCTCAAAGAACTCAATAAGATTTGTAAGGCATGATCTGCCCCTCACAAAGCCATGCTGACTCCCTTTAATCACGCTATGCTTTTCCAAATAGTCAGCAATCCTATCCCTCAGAATTCTTTCCAAAACCTTGCTGACCACAGACTTAAGACTGATTGGTCTGTAGTTGCCAGGGATTTCCCTATTCCCTTTCTTGAAAAGAGGAACAACATTTGCCTCCCTCTAATCTTGCAGTATATCTCCCGTGGAGAATGAGGAAGCAAAGATCTTCGTCAGCGGCTTAGCAACCTCCTTTCTCACTTGCCGGAGCAACCTCGGATACATCTGGTCTGCCCCTGGGGACTTAGCAATCTTAATGTTTGCCAAAATTTCCAGCACATCAACTTCCTCAATCTTGATCTGTTCAAGCCTGTTTTCCTGCTCCTCAAAGTTCTCATTCACAACAAGGTCCCTTTCCTTTGTGAAAACCAAAGCAAAAAACTCATTTAGGGCTTCCCCTATCCGCTCAGACTCCACGCACAAGTTCCCCATGCTATCCCTGATCGGGGATAGTTCTTTTCTGTCTCTTTCTATTTGCTGCCCTTTTCTACCCAGGAAATAATAATTGACACTGGATTATTTTTAGAGCTTGAGTTGGGTCCCAAAGCATGAAGTTTTTGTGTCTTGTGTGTGTATATCTGTCTGTATTTTTCCCCCATGTCTTTCTCCTGCCTCTCTCTCTCTCTCTCTCACACACACACAATCTGTTTCACAAGGTTGTGCTGCTGCAGTAAGTAAGTCTTTATTTTTTGGTGGCGTTTGGCAGATGCACTGGATGTGACTGGCTAATTCCATTCTGTGGCAACCTTTCACCTCACCCTGAGCACATTAAGCTTCCAGCTTCTTCAGGCTTCTGTGGAAGATGCAGAGTGAGCATGCTCAAATGTAACAAATCAAGTCCATTGACGACAAGGAAATGATTTTTGCTCTTTAGTTATAATGCAAATTTTAAGATGCTTTTATATGACAGGCAAACTCACAATGATGGCTGTAGTGAGAACATCTCTGCAGAAAGTTGGAATGTTTTTGCAGCGTTTGAAAATGATGGCAATTTCCTCTCCACCTTATCAGAAACTGCGTAAGGTGAGCCTATCAGAGGCTGTCGCATCTTTATATAATTTGTTCAAAGCTGGTGCTGAAAGAGCTATTTGGAGTTCTTGTCAGCCACTGCTATTTCGAATGACTAGATATAACAATGGATAAAATTATGTGTGGTCTGTTGTGGAGATCTCTTTGTACCCAATCTTGCAATACTGAATTAAGTACACATTTTCTCTATTCTGCTGTACCCAGAGATATGTAGATTATAGATAATAAAATGTGAGGCTGGATGAACACAGCAGGCCCAGCAGCATCTCAGGAGCACAAAAGCTGATGTTTCAGGCCTAGACCCTTCATCAGAGAGCTTTTGTCACATTTTATTATCTTGGATTCCCCAGCATCTGCAGTTCCCATTATCACTATAGATTATAGATGCTTAGTTTATTTGGTATGCGGCTTTTCAGCTGGTGATGTCTGGACTTGCTGACAGTTAAACTGGTAATGGGTCGATGCTGACTAATACAGGCAGGATGGTCATTTCCTGATAGTTTTGCCATGTTTTAAAGTTTAAAATGTGTAAAGCGATTCTCCAGGCTGGCGTGAATTACAGGATAACAAAGTGTGGAGCTGGATGAACACAGCAGGCCAAGCAGCATCTCAGGAGCACCACCACACGGCGTGAATTAGATTCTGGTTTCATGAATTGAGCGTTATAACTAGATTAATTTCAACTATTAAATTTAGTGTTGTTTTTAAAGTAGATTGATATTCTAACCAAGTAAGTAGTCATTTAATTTTAGTGAAGCGTTCACTTTTGTTTAGTTTTCAATGAAAGCTATTGGCTGTCTGTAGACTACAGTTTTGCCTTTTTCTGAAGCCAAATCCAAACTGAAAATGTAACTTCCATTATATATGTTAAGATTCGATCTAAAAGGACTCCCTCTTTTGCAATATTGCCCTTAAGCGCAAGGCAACAAACTGACTGGCTGCAGTTTGATAATAAGTCTGTGCATATTTTGGGAGGGGTGTGTGTCGTAGAATACAGGAGAATACTGACTGGTTCTGTATCATATCAAGCAATGATTAAATATTCAAATTAATGAGTAGATTATGTTAGTATAGGTTTTAAAATGTCATTGTTTCTTTTCAGAGAAAATTAATTCACCTTGGCAGCAAAATGTAATTTAAAGCCATTTATGTGTGTGGTTTGAATCCAGTTTAAAAGCATTGGAAGCATATTTATATTTTGTGACATGGTAAATTATCATTGTGCCGCGTTTAAAAATTTTAGTCTATTTTCAAAGTGACATTGAAAACCGTTAGGAGAAATACTTTGAACGTAGTTATTGGATAGCAAAAGTATAAAGTATTGCTGTGTGTTTTGTCGTGTCTGAAGGCCAGTAGTAAATATGAGGTTGAACTTAGTGTTAGCAAATGCGTTTGAATGTAGATTGATGCTGACAGAAGTGATAAAAGCTTAGTTGATCACTAAGTTGAATATTCTGGAGTTGATATCATATTGTCTTTTTATAAAACCTGAGTTGAGTTTGTTCTGTCCACTCACAGCTTTAATGATAACTAAACAGCCTTGCAGCTCACATGCAATATTCCTTAAAACTAAATGCTTTGTCACTGTAACAAAGTGTGGAGCTGGATGAACACAGCAGGCCAAGCAGCATCTCAGGAGCACAAAAGCTGACGTTTCAGACCTCGACCCTTCATCAGAGAGGGGGATGGGGAGGGGGTTCTGAAATAAATAGGGAGAGATGGGGAGGCAGACCGAAGATAAATAGAGGAGAAGATAGGTGGAGAGGAGAGTATAGGTGGGACAAGAGAGTTGCAGTGGGAGAGAGATTCCCTGAGGTTGGTCCGGAGGGAGGGGGGTAACTTCTTCAGGTTAGGCATCCCTGGAAGAGGCAAAGACATGTTTCTGATGGTGATGGTCTTTAACGAGCAGTTATGGAGCATAATTCTACAAGATTTAGTTCATTTGAAGTGGGGAAAGCTTCTGAAGAACTCAAGAAACCTGAACAGAAAAATAGATTTAGAAATAAGGTGTCATTTTGCAGAGTGTTGACAGTAACTCGCATTGACCTCTGCATTCCAGTTGAGCTATGCTGTGCTTCGCATTGGTGAGGTCACATTTCTTCTAGTGACAGTCATTTTGTCAAAACTTTCCCATTCTTGAGTTTTGTGTTTTTGGTGTTTTGATGTTGATCTTGATATCAACAAGGAAACAGCTTTCTTCTCTAGCAGATACCTATAAATTAATGTCTAGCAGCACGGTAAATGCCACAATAGAGTAACACAGGTTACCTGAGCTGCAGCATAAGGAAAGAGTAGAAGAGTTAGCAAACCCAGGTAAATAGAATTGAATCAAAGAAATAATGCAATAAAAGGTCATATCCACTTTGTTAGTTTCATGTGTTCCTAAATTCTGAAGAATGGTCACTGGACCCAAAATGTTAACTTTGCTTTCACTCCACAGATGCTGCCAGACTTGCTGAATTTTTCAATAATTTAATGTGTTCCCACTTCACTAACTCTTTTCCCAGTACAGAGCGGAACCTATTGAATTCTGCAAAAGCAAGAAGAAAAGATAGCTTAAGACATCTTAGGATTTCCAATATCTCTAATAATGATAAGAAAGTTAGCATGAAGGCACTTTATCTAAATGCTGTTGGTATTCACAACAAAGTAGATGAATTAACAGCACAAATCCTCTTGAATGATTCTGATGTGGTAGGCATCTTAGAGACATGGTTGCAGGGAGTTCAGGACTGGCAGTTCAACATCCAAGGATTCACAACTTATCGAAAAGACAGGGAGGTGGGCAGAGGGGAAGGGGTTACCTTGTTAGTCAAGAATGAAATTAAATCTACGGCACTGAATGGCATAGCGTCAGAAGGTGTGGAGTCTATGTGGGTGGAGTTGAGGTACCACAATGGCTAAAAAAAAGTATAATGGGAGTTATGTACAGACCTCCCAACAGTGATCAGGACCAGGGGCACAAGATGCACCTGGAAATAGATAGGGCATGTCAGAAAGGCAAGGTCACAGTGATCATGGGGGACGGCAACATGCAGGTGCACTGGACGAATAATGTTGCCGATAGATCCAAAGAAAGGGAATTCATGGAATGATTGCAGAATGATTTTTTGGAACAACTTGTGATGGAGCCCACAAGGGAACAGGCTATTCTGGACTTAGTGTTATGTAATGAGCCAGACTTTATAAAAGATCTGAAAGTAAGGGAACACTTAGGAGGCAGCGATCATAATATGGTAGAGTTTAATCTGCAGTTTGAAAGAGAGAAGGCAAAATCAGATGTAATGGTGTTACAGTTAAATAAAGGTAATTACAGGGGCACGAGAGAGGAATTGACAAAAATCGACTGGAAGGAGAGCCTAGCGGGGAAGACAGTAGACCAACAATGGCAGGAGTTTCTGGGTGTAATTGAGGACATAGTACAGAGGTTCATCCCAAAGAAAAGAAAGAAAAGAAAGATTATCCGGGGTGGGATTAGACAGCCATGGTTGACAGAGGAAGCCAGGAAATGTATCAAAGAAAAAGAGACAGCCTATAAAGTGGCCAAGAGCACTGGGAAATCAGAAGATTGGGAAGGCTACAAAAACAAACAGAGGATAACAAAGAGAGCAACAAGGAAGGAGAGGATCAAATATGAAGGTCGACTAGCTAGTAATATTAGAAATGATAGTAAAGGTTTCTTTCAAGACATCAGAAACAACCGAGAGGCAAAAGTAGACAGTGGGCCACTCCAAATTGATGCTGGAAGGCTAGTAATGGGAGGTAAGGGAATAGCTGAAGAACTCAATAAGTACTTTGCGTCAGTCTTCACAGTGGAAGACATGAGTAGTATGCCAACAATTAGGGAGAGTCAGGGGGCAAAGTTGAGTATGGTAGGCATTTCAAAAGAGAAAGTGCTCGAAAACCTAAAGGGTCTAAAAATTGCTAAATCTCCTGGCCCCGATGGGCTACATCCTAGAGTTCTGAGGGACGTGGCTGAGGAAACAGCAGAGGCTTTGGATGTGATCTTTCAAAAGTCACTGGAGTCAGGGAAAGTCCCAGATGATTGGAAAATTGCTGTTGTAACCCCCTTGTTTAAGAAAGGATCAAGGCAAAAGATGGAAAATTACAGGCCAATTAGCCTAACCTCAGTAGTTGGTAAAATTATGGAATTCATTGTTAAGGACGAGATTTCTAAATTCCTGGAAGTGCAGGGTCAGATTAGAACAAGTCAGCATGGATTTAGGAAGTGGGGGCCATGCCTGACAAACTGTGAGAATTCTTTGAAGAGGTAACAAGTATGTTAGACCAGGGAATCCCAGTGGATGTTATCTATCTAGACTTCCAAAAGGCCTTTGATAAGGTGTTTCACGGGAGGCCGCTGAGCGAGGTGAGGGCCATGGTGTTCGAGGTGAGCTACTGGCTTGGATTGGGGATTGGCTGTCTGACAGAAGGCAGAGAGTTGGGATAAAAGGCTGTTTTTCGGAATGGCAACTGGTGACAAGTGGTGTCCCGCAGGGTACAGTGTTGGGGCCACATCTGTTCACCTTATGTATTAATGATCTGGATGAAGGGGCTGGGGGCATTCTGGCGAAGTTTGCCGATGATACGAAGATAGGTGGACAGGCAGGGAGGCTGCAGAAAGATTTCGACAGTTTAGGAGAGTGATCCAGGAAATGGCTGATGAAATTCAACGTGAGCAAATGCGAGGTCTTGCACTTTGGAAAAAAGAATACAGGCATAGGACTATTTTCTAAACGGTGAGAAAATTCATAAAGCCGAAGTACAAAGGGATCTGGGAGTGTTGGTCCAGGATTCTCTAAAAGTTAACTTGCAGGTAGAATCTGTGATTAAGAGAGATGTTGTCGTTCATCTCAAGAGGGTTGGAATATAAAAGCAGTGATGTGCTTCTGAGAATTTATAAAGCTCCAGTTAGGCCCCACTTAGAATATTGTGTCCAATTTTGGGCCCCACACCTCAGGAAGGACATACTGACCCTGGAGCGTGTCCAGTGGAGATTCACACGGATGATCCCTGGAATGGTAGGTTTAATGGCTGAGGATCCTGGGATTGTATTCATTAGAGTTTAGAAGGTTGAGGGGAGATCCAATAGAAACTTACAAGGTAATGTATGGCTTAGAAAGAGTGGACGCTGGGAAGTTGTTTCCGTTAGGGGAGAGTAGGACCCGTGGGCACAGCCTTAAAATTAGAGGGGGTAAAATTAAAACGGAAATGAGATGACATTTCTTCAGCCAGAGAGTGGTGGGCTTGTGGAATGCATTGCCACGGAGTGCAGTGGAGGCCGGGATATTAGATGCCTTCAAGCCAGAGATGGATAAATTCTTGATCTCATAAGGAATCAAGGGCTACGGGGAGAGTGCAGGGAAGTGAAGTTGAAATGCCCATCAGCCATGACTTAAATGGCAGAGTGGACTCGGTGGGCCCAATGGCCTCACTTTCACTCCGATGTCTTATGGTCTTGTGGAAGTAAAAATAGTGCATGAAGAATATACATTTTTGTTGCAAATCAGTGCAGTGCGGAAGATTTTCATGATGAAATTTGTTGTTTGGTTACATGGCAGAGAAAAGAGTTGTTTCCTAATTCGTCCTTCAGTGTTCAGAGGATTTCTGGGTGTTGGATATATTTTCCCAGGAGCTGGGATCTAAATGATGTTATAAATAAATTTAAAAGCACTTTGCCTAAATAGAATGTTCATGACGATTGCATGATGCGTCTCTTTAGAAGTGATAAGTTTTACAACAGCCTCTGAATGACATTCCCTAATTTGTTGCAGCTGCAGACAGGGATTCGCCAAATCATTAATTTCCCAAGTCAGGAACGATAAACCAATTCCCCTTGTTTATTCAGCTGTTCTCTCCGTTGGTTGCACCAAGGTTAATTCAGAAAGAATCTCTTCCTTGGAAACCTTTCTCCCAGATCCAAATGAACGTGAATCAGAAATTGCTGGGAAAACTCAGCAGGTCTAGCAGCATCTGTGGATCGCTAACAGGCTTAATGTTTCAGGTTGGTGACCCTTGTTCAGAGTGTTAACTCTGCTTTCCCTCCACAGATGCTGCCAGACCTGCTGAGTTTTGCCAGCAATTCCTGGTTTTGTTTCTGATTTTCAGCATCTGCAGCTCTTTGGTTTTTGCCAAATGAATATAAGTTTTAAGTGGAGGTAATTTAATCAGGCTTTCTTGAATTAACATAAAGAGCAGTTTATCAAATTACTGGGGAGTATTACTGAACAAAGAGACCTTGGCGTGCAGGTTCATAGTTCCTAGAAGTAGGAGTCACAGGTAGACAGGGTAGTGAAGAAGGTGTTTTGTGCACCTGCCTTTATCGGTCAGTGTATTGAGTATAGGAATTGGGATGTCACATTGTGGCTGTACAGAACATTGGTTCGGCCACTTTTGGAATACAGTGTGCAATTCTGATCTCCCTGCTATAGGAAGGATGTTGTTGAACTTACAAGGGTACAGAAATGCTTTACCAAGATGTTACCAGGGTTGCAGGGTTTGAGCAATACAGAACAACTGAATAGGCGGGACTAATTTCCTTGCAGTGTCGGAGGTTGAGGCATGATTTTATCGAGATTTATAAAATCGTGAAGGGTAAGGATAGAGTGAATAGCCAAGGTCTTTATTCCCTGGGTAGGGAGTCCAAAACTTGAGGGTACAGGTTTAGGGTGAGAAGGGAAAGATTTAAAAGGGACCTAAGGGGGGCAACCTTTCCAATCAGAGGATGGTGTGTGTGTGTGGAATGAACTTCCAGACGAAGTGGTCGTGGCTTGTACAATTGCATTTAAAAGGTATCTGGATGGGTGCATGAACGGGAAGGGTTTAGAGGGATATGGACCAAGTGCTGGCAAGTGGGACTGGATTAATTTTGGATATCCGGAGGCATGACCCAAGTTGGACCAAAGTGTGTTTCAGTGCCGTGCAACTGTATGACTCCAGATACAAGAAGAAGTAGTAACACAACACACAGGTACAAAAGTAAGCGATGAGTGCAACTGATAAAAGTAAAAGCAAAATGCAGATGAGCCTCTGAATTATTTGTGAAGAGCAAGTACAAAGATGTAGCAGCTGTGATTGGATGTGGCCAGTCGCGTTGACCTTGATAGTTGAGCTGACAGTTTTGATATTGATTTTGTGATCAAAATTCCTTTGTGGTGATTACTTTTGAACTCTCTGACAGCATGTGGAGGAAGAAGGGGTGATTCTATGTTTTTTTCTGGTAGGATAGGGCTGTTAAAAATCGCTATTATCAAAGCTGTGTCCCTCAGCACTCTGGGCCAGACACGAGGACATTTTCTGCTGACAGTGACAGGCTTATTGTTGCATTCAATTTTTAAGCTCTCTTTCATACATTTCTGGAGGGTAACATAGATATGCCTGAAAAAGGTGGCTGTCTGCTGAGAGAGATGCAGTCAGCCGCTCGGTCTGTCTTTTTAGGAGGTCTGTCCCTTTTTGAAATTTCCCTGATTCTTTACAGGTACAGCATTACATTGGCTTCTTGTAGAATTTTTTCAGTGAGATTTGCAGTTTATACTTTCTGTAGCAGTCCTATTTTTCTTTCAAAATAAAGTAATTTTGAAATGAGAAGTGAAAAGAGGCCTGTTTGTATTTTGAAGCTCTGATCTATTGTCATCGTACTGGTTTTGTTTTAAACATTGATTGAAAGTTTTGTAATTCTGGTCAGGTCAGGTATGAGTTGGTTGTGACATATATCTAACGAGAAGTTTGATATTTGAATATCTATAATGTAAATTATTTTTATTCCTGTAATTGTATAAAGGGAATTAATTTCCAATGTTTAGGTACAAGGTATTGAGGAGTTAAGGGGACAGTAGGAGAGAGAAAATATGCTGTATCATCTGTCATAGTGAGATTTGAAGCCAAGTCCAAATGACATTAGCTTGTGGGTCTGGATTAATAGTCCGATGATATCACTACTCCACCCCCACCTGTCGCATTTTGTGTCTCTTCTTCGTCCACGATAGTTGTCCACCAGTTACCCTTAAAAATAAAATGATTTGACAACTTGAAGAGAAAATTATCTTTGCAGTATTGTATTCTCAGCTGTTTCCTTTGAATGATTCTTTCGGATGAGTTTTGACAGCCTTTCTAATAACAAACAGTATTGCAGTTAATAAAACTGCCAAGGAATGAATGGGTCTTTATGCTATATTTATGGTCGAGTGGTCAAGCCACTATCAACCTGCTAGAATTTCAATCTGGGCCGGCCTAGAGCAGCAGTTTTTGATGAAAATTACACGCATAACCCCTGTAGGACAGGAGCAAAACAAACATAAAGCCTAAAGTCAATCTTTATAATGTTCCCTTCAGGGCTATTAAAACTATTCTATACTTATAATGAGGAAAAACAATTTTTAAAAATTAATTTATTTTAAATCAAGTCATTCTGTATCTTCAGCACATAATGAGCTTGGCTTATGACAGTCAGCCAACCAACCGCCAACTTAGACGCTCTTAATCATCATTGTGGCCCCCTTTTTGAACTTGACCAGTGACACACAACTAAGATTAACAGCATGTACCTCTGCATCCTTTGCTTTGATCAGTAATGACATTGAGGTTACCAGCTTGGAGATTCTGAGTCTCTGCTCATTGTCAGGGAGCTTAGTTAGGTGCCGCTGAGTCAATTTTTGCATCACTATTTATGTTATTTCAGCTTCTTGATGGTGTGGATGTCAGTAACTCTTGGAAGCCAATATTATCAGTACTTTTTCTAAATGGGCCTTGTGTTGCTGGCTAGGTGACTGTTTATTGCTCATGCCAAATTGCTTAGAAGGCAGTTAAGCGTAAACTATGATGCCTGGCCTAGACTGAAGGGTTTGTTCTGTACCATATGATTCTGTGATTTTATGAATGCGAAGACTGGAATCACATGTATCCTAGGCCAGGTTTCCTTCTGTATCGGGCATTAGTGAACCAAATGGCAATTGAGAATGGTTTAATGGACACGTTCTGGCTAACTTTTTTATTGCAGACTTGCATTGAATTCAGGCTTCAGAAAGAATGCCAAGAGTAGGTACATCAGCATTGCAGCATTCCCTCAACATTGCCATCATTTTGTGCTCAAGTCCTGGTTTGGAGCTTCAACCTAAAATTTCTAACTGGGTAGAGGGTGGAAAGAAGAGGATGACTGTGTCAGTGGAACAAAAATGACAGACATGTTGGAGTTTTTTTTTCCTTTAAATCATTCATGGAGTGTGCCCATTGTCCATTTCTAATTGCCTTTGAGAAGGTGAGAGTAAGTCACTGCAGTCCATGTGATGTGGGTACATCCCAATATGAATAGTATTGTATTTATGATTATTTGGAAAAGCACAGTTTGATTAGAAATAGCATGGCTTTCAGAGGGGTAGGTCAGGCCTCACAAGCGAATTCTTTGAGGATGTGACAAAATACATTGATGAAGGTAGACCATGGATGTGATGTCTATGGAGTTTAGCAAGACATTTGATAAGCTTCAACATGGTAGGCTCATTCAGAAAGTAAGGAGGCATGAGATTCAGGGAAATTTGCCTGTCTGGATACATAGCTGGCTGCCCGATAGAAGACAGGTTGGTAGTAGATGGAAAGTATTCAGCTTGGAGCTCGGTGACTCGTGGTGTTCTGCACGAATCTGTTCTGGGACGCCTGCTGATTGTAATCTTTATAAACGATTTGGAAGAGGAAGTGGGAGGGTGGGTCAGTAAGTTTGCCAATGACACAAGGGTTGTTGGAGTTGTGGATAGTGTGGAGGGCTGTTGTAGGTTGCAACAGGATGCAGAGCTGGGCAAAGAACTGGCAGATGGAATTCAAACCAGAAAAGTGTGAAGTGATTTATTTTGTAAGTTCAAATTGAATGTAGATTACAGGGTTAATGGAAGTATGGAGGAACAGAGGGATCTTGGGGTCCATATCCAAAGCTCCCACCAAGTTGCTACCCAAGGTGAGAGGGTTTTTAAGAAGACATATGGTGTGTTGGCTTTCATTGACAGGAGAATTGATTTTAAGAGCCATTAGGTTATGCTGCAGCTCTCTGAAACTCTGGTTACTCCACACTTGTATTTTTATGTTCAGCTTTTGTCGCCTCATTATAGGAGAAATGTGGAAGCTTTAGAGAGAGTGTAGAGGAGATTTAGCAAGATGCTCAAAATTATCAGAAAGGCTGTCGAGGAGCTGGGCATGTCATGCTTCCACACTGTTTGCGAGTTTGCAGCATTCATTTGACAAATGTACTTGTTCAGAACTAAGGAAAGGTCACTGAAATGGTAACTCTGATTTTCCTTCACATATGCTGCCAGGCCTGCTGAGCTTTTCCAGCAACTTCTGCTTTTGTTTCTGATTTACAGCATCCGCAGTCCTCTTGGTTTTCACTCAGAATTTTTAATTTGTCTCAGTGGAAGGGATCAAAAATTTTGTTTTTAAGAGGGACCTGAAATAACTCCACAGAGCTGGTATCCTGTCACCAAGTCACCTTTTATTTACAAATGGAGAGCCCTGACACTCCAGTTCTTATCAATCAGCCAGGGCTTCCTGACTGGACTAGATTAAGCCCCATTCAGGAAACTCACTCTGTGCTGTCCATCTGGCTGACCTCGTTACATTCAATATATTCCTCCCCTTCTGAGTTCAAGGACACAGGCTGGTTCTTTTTCTTTTGTGGTTTCTGGATGTTCTAGCATCGGGTCAGGTTCCTCTAATCCTGCCTCGGATACGGGCAGAGTGTAATGTGCAGTAGCCTGCCTCTTGCGCCGAGAGTATCTCGCGAGAAATCAGTTTTATTCTGCAAGTGGAAAAGGCGTCGAGGCAGTGACCATCTCCGATTCCGAGGTATCTTCGATGCTTGACGGAGAAGTTGAACACACATGTTCTCGAACTATTGGAAAGGCTGTCGAGGAGCTGGGCACGTTGTGCCCCTGCACTGTTTGCGAGTTTGCAGCATTCGTATGGTCTTGGTGACATTCTCGTTCAGGGCTGTTGCATCTACTTGATCGTTATATGTCATTCGACCTGACCTCACATTGACCATGTCCGTTACTCGTGCAGGTCCATTCCTCTGGTTCCTACACCAAACGTTATCCCCTGAAATAAAGCCTCTCACTCAGCAGTCTCATGTCTGGCACTGGCTTTCCTGATGCCGTATCAGCCCAGTTTGGTTAGCATGTAAAACAATACTTTTCACTGTGTCTGTCTACATGTGACAGTTATATGTCAAATAAAATCTCATTTATTACCTTCCCATGTATACAAAGATGCATGCAGTGTGATATGTTAACCTTTGGAGTTTCACCAATAGCATTAATTCTCATTTCTGTTGCCTTTGAGCTTTTTTAATCAGCTTGCATTCCAACTGATATTTCACAGATTGTAGAATTGTGGGTTATTTGTGTTGTGGAGTCTTGCACATGGAGACTATGAATTTTGACTCTTTACTTTCATAACACGCGACTAATTATTTGCCACGATATATATTACGATATATAGATGGTGAAAGGATTTAGAGGAATTGTGTATGAAACCTGAACAGTAAATGAAGCTGTACAAAGCTTGATTTAGTCAAGACAAGAGCTTTGGAACTTTGTATCCATGTTGTTTATAACAATGTTATAATAGTGGATGTCGCCATGGACGTCCAGTCCTTATACACCTGCATTCCTCATGCAGATGGCCTCAAGGCCCTCCGCTTGTTCCTGTCCCACAGGCCCGACCAGTCCCCCTCCACTGACACCCTCTTCCGCCTAGCTAAACTCATCCTCACCCTCAACAACTTCTCCTTCGATTCCTCCCACTTCGTACAGACAAAGGGGGTGGCCATGGGTACCTGCATGGGCCGAAGCTATGCCTGCCTCTTTGTAGGTGACATGGAACATCCCTCTTGCGCACCTGCACAGGCCCTCTGTTACATGGATGACTGTATCGGCGCCGCCTCTTGCTCCCCAGAGGAGCTCGAACAGTTCATCCACTTCACCAACACCTTCCGCCCCAACCTCAAGTTCACCTGGGCCATCTCCAACACATCCCTCTCCTTCCTGGACCTCTCAGTCTCCATCTCAGGCAACCAGCTAGAAACTGATGTCCATTTCAAGCCCACCGACCCCCACAGCTACCGAGAACACACCTCCTCCCACCCACCCTCCTGCAAAAATTCCATCCCCTATTCCCAATTCCTCCGCCTCCGCCACATCGCTCCCAGGATAAGGCATTCCACTCCCGCACATCCAAGATGTCCGCATTCTTCGAGGACTGCAACTTCCCTCCCGCAGTGGTCCAGAACGCCCTTGACCGTGTCTCCCGCATTTCCCACAATACATCCCTCACACCCCGCCCCTGCAACCACCGCCCTAAAAGAATCCCCCTCGTCTTCACATACCACCCCACCAGCCTCGGATACAACGCATCATCCTCCGACACTTCCGCCATCTACAAACCAACCCCACCACCCAAGACATTTTTCCATCCCCACCCCTGTCTGCTTTCCGGAGAGACCATTCTCTCCGAGACTCCCTTGTCCACTCCACACTCTCCCCTTCAACCCCACCACACCCGGCAACTTACCCTGCAACCGCTGGAAATGGTACACTTGCCCCCACACCTCCTCCCTCACCCCTGTCCCAGGCCCCAAGATGACTTTCCATATTAAGCAGATATTCACCTGCACATCTGCCAATTTGTACACTGTATCCACTGTACACGGTGTGGCTTCCTCTAAATTGGGGAAACCAAGCGGAGGCTTGGGGACCGCTTTGCAGAACACCTCTGCTCGGTTTTCAGTAAACAACTGCACCTCCCAGTCGCGAACCATTTTAACTCCCCCTCCCATTCTTGAGATGACATGTCCCTCGTGGGCCTCCTGCAGTGCCACAATGATGCCACCCGAAGGTTGCAGGAACAGCAACTCATATTCCGCTTGGGAACCCTGCAGCCCAATGGTATCAATGTGGATTTCACAAGCTTCTAATCTCCCGTCCTCCCACTGCATCCCAAAACCAGCCCAGTTCGTCCCCTCCCCCCACTGCATCTCAAAACCAGCCTAGCTCGTCCCCGCCTCCCTAACCTGTTCTTCCTCCCATCTATCCCCTCCTCCCACCTCAAGCCACTCCTCCATTTCTCACCTACCGACCTCATCCCGTCTCCATGATCTGTCCGTCCTCCCCGGACTGACCTATGCCCTCTCTACCTGCCCCACCTCTACTCTCCTCTCCACCTATCTTCTCCTCTATCCATCTTCGGTCCGCCTCCGCCTCCGCCTCTGTCCCTATTCATTTCAGAACCCTCTCCCCGTCCCTCTCTCTGATGAAGGGTCTCGGCCTGAAACGTCAGCTTTTGTGCTCCTGAGACGCTGCTGGGCCTGCTGTGTTCATCCAGCCTCACACTTTGTTATCTTGGATTCTCCAGCATCTGCAGTTCCCATTATCTCTGGTTATAATAGTGAGATTGAGTTATAATAGTGACAAGATTGAAGCAGTCTATCAAAAGCATTCATCTACACCCAGCCTCGAGTCTCATCCTTACAATTTGTTGCAGATCATATTTGGAAGAAATAATTTTAATGAGCTGCATTAGCATAATTGCAATAAGCACTTCACTGTATTACTTTTCTCAGGCGTCTTAACTTTTAGTCAGTTGAAAGTCAGGGTGAGAGCCTTAGTAACTTTGTAATGACAAACTGTCAAATGGAAGAAGTGCTGCAGTACTGAAAGTGTGAATGACAGTGCAAAAAGATGTAGAAAAAAATAACATTTATTGCTGCCTCTTTTAAAGTGTTTCAAGTGTGCATTGTGACTTTGAGGGAAATGGTTGAGGAGGAACTAATGAGCCCTGTGAGCTGAATTAATGCAAAGAAACTTGCAGTCTCCAGATTGTCAGAAACCACATGTATGACTAAAATTGTGAGTTGATATCCTGTGGAATTCCCGACCCGTGGAGCTGTGTGGATCTAGAGTTGGAAACCTGTCAGATAGGTCTAAGTATGGACTATTTTGTTTCAATTTCCATTATCTGATTGTTATAGCGGAAACTTGCATGGACTGAAGTTTCTTTCAAAACGACAAAAGCGTGGACCTAAAATGATGGCTGTTGTCTTCTGACTATGGACTGCAGCAAGCTTCGGGCAACCTATGTGGAATGAATGAATAAATTAATCTGCATTTAAATCATGATTTCATCTGTAGTCATTGAAACAGGCAACTGAATCAGCATCAAGAAACTCACGTTTCCTGTTGTAGTTCACACATATATGGTACTTTTACACATTCTGAATGGAGAGCTCAACTGCCAGTCAGCCAGCTTGGAAAGGTAGTGCAGCTAAACTCTGAAATTCCCACTAAACTATATTTCAACAGCTGTTATTGAGAAGAGAGCAGAAAAAGAGAAAAAAGATTCATTCATGACAAGAGCTGGAACGCTTTCTCTCCCGTTGTCTCTCATCATGTTGGAAGACAGTGCCTAGTGGAAAAAGCAAATTGGAAAACAACAATTTATCAAGGAAGCAAAGGTAGCTACAGATTCGTCTACTGCTGAGTATACATTTCAAACATGAAACAACCGTTCTCCCGAGCTAAGAATCTAACATCCCAAATGTACAAATGGCTTGGCCGGAGAAGCTACAAGTAACATTCATACCACACAAACCCCAGGCCGTGACCATCTCCAATAAGAGACAACCGAATCTCCAGCCCATGACATTCAGTGGTGTCATGGAATCCCCCTGTCTCACCATCCTTAGGGTTACCATTGACTGGAAATGCAGCTGAACTCGCCACGTAAACATAGTGGCTACAAGAGCAGGTCAGAGGCTAGGAATACTGCGGCAAGTAACTCGCCACCTAACTTATGAAAGCCTGTCCACCTTGTACACGGCACAAGTCAGGAGTGTGATGGGATGCTTCCCACTTGTCTGGATGGATGCAGCTCAAACAACACTCAAGAAGCTTGATGCCATCCAGGACAAAAAAGTCCATTTGATTGGCATCACATCCACAAACACCCACTTTCTCCAACCATTGATGCTCAGTAGCAGCAGCATGCATTGTCTAAAAGATGCACAGCAGAAATTCACCAAAAATCCTTGGTACCTTCCAAACCTCCAACTACTCTCAAGGCCCTCACTTCACAACTTTGTTAAAAAGGCAACTTGATAGATGACAATATTCTTTCATAATTTTTTGAATGTTGCTGAAATTAAATGATCAGTTTGGATGAGCATTTAGGAGGTGTCTAAAATTATAGTGGGATCTTGAACAATTGGCCATTGGGCTGAGGGGTGACAGATGGAGTTTAATTTGGATAAATGTGAGGTATTGCATTTTGGTAAACCAAATAAGGGCAGGACTTTTGCAGTTAATAGAACTGTGGATGGAGTTGTAAAACTGAGAGACCAAAGGATTGATGTTACATAATCCTTTGCAAGTTGGACGAGGTGGTTAAGAAGGCATTTAACACGCTTGCCTTCATTGATCAGACCATTGAGTTCTCGGAGTTGGTAGGTGGTCACTTTTTGAGTATTGTTCCGATTGCCTTGCTATAGGAAGGATGTGATTAAATTGGAGAGGGTTCGGGAAACATAGCAGGATGTTGTTGGGACTGGAGAATTTGAGCTGTAATGATACGCTGGATAGGCTGTGACCTTTGTCACTAGAGCTTTAGGAGGTTGATGGGTGACATTATACAGGTTTATAAAATCATGAGGGGTACCGATAAGATGAATAGCAAAGGTCTTTTCTCTAGGGTAGGGGAGTTCAAAACTAGAGCACACATTTTTAAAATAAATGGAGAAAGATTTAAACGTGACCTGAAGGGCAACTTTTTTACACAGAGGGTAGTTCGCTTGTGGAATGAACTGCCAGAGGAATTGGTAGATGCAGGTACAGTTCTACTCCGTTGCTGAATGATTCTATGACTCTGGTGTCAATTGACAATATAGCTGTCCCCAGGTTGAAGTGCCTCATTAGCTCTAGGATTCCTGCCAACTCGATAATATGAAGCAGAAGGTGAGAACTTTGGAAACAGCTTCAGGTATAAATTGTTTGCTTAAAGTAAGAACTATGTATGTATATTTTGTGATGGCATCCAAGCATGCTCTTCTGTTAAAATCCTATTGGCAACATCATTGCAAAACACAAAACACTACCTGTATTCTTGTTCTAAATGCCACCCTTTGATGCCATTTGGTGTTGAGATCGTGAACCAATCCCTTAATGAATTCCCTCCAATTGCATATTGCCTGAAATAGAAAGAAACAGGCCCAGGAGCCTGAGAAAGAGAAAATTAGAATGAACATGTTATTCTCCCTATTGCCAAGATATTCTCAGTTCCTGTGAAAAAGTGAATTTTTACAATTGCGTGAGTAGAAATTTATTCTGACCCATTGTATCAGTTCAGTAATCTTCAAAATAAACAATCATGAAGCTGCAATATTAGCAGGACCATTTAATAATATTTGGTCAGGCTTGCCTTGAAGAGATTGTGTTATCTATAAAATCAGGAGCGAGTTTATATGGTAACGAAATTACCTAATGGCCTGACCTTTAACAGTGCGCAGCTACCGACAGCACGTGACAGTATTGTTTATAAATATTTGTATTTTTTTGCTCCAAATACTAGCTTGTAGAATTTAGATTAAAGCAAGTATTATTTTGGAGTCTTTGAGCAAGTTATGTAGAAACTGCTGATTATTACAGAAATCATCAAAAAGGTGTAAATTGCTGGGAGGGAGAAGAGCTGTTACATTTATCAGTTGTCACGTTGACATATTCCATTGTAGTAGGTAAGTCCGTGTCTTCTGTGATTTATTTCTTGGAATTGCAAGTATTTATCTTTCAGAACTGCAAATGAAATTGCCACCAGCAATTTTTTTTTGGTGATCAACTTCGCCTCCATTATCCTGCATCACAATCAAATTCTAATATTTCTGAACTGAGGAATCATAGAATTTGACAGTATAGAAGGTGGCCATTTGTCCCAGCCTGTCTGTACTGGCTCCTGAAAGAGCTACCTTGCTTTGTCTCTGTTGGCCTCTAAATTCAGCACTTTCGAATATATATCTCAGGAAGGGTCACCGGACCTGAGATGTTAATTCCAATTTCTCTTCACAGATGCTGTCAGGCCTGTTGATCTTTTCTAGCAACTTTGTCAAGTTTTTGTCAAGTAAAGAGATTTAGATTCTCCCTTACTGGAGATTGTCATTGCCTGACATTTTTTTGTAATGCATAATTCTTACCACTTGTCAGCCCTAGCCTGAACTTTGCCCAGGCCTTGCTGCATATGGACATGGACTGCAGTAATCAGTGCCTATACCCACTTCTGACTTTGTGAAGGAGTTACGTTCATTGATAAAGCAGCTGAAGCTGGTCAGACTGAGGAACTTTGCAGCGATGACCTGGTACTGAGCTGATTGATCTCCAGCAACCACAACCATCCTGCCTTTTGCTGTCTATATCTTCAAGACCATTTCCCACCTGATTCCCATGGACTTCAGTTTTCGGAAGGCTTCTTGATGTCAAGGTGAGTTACTTTTCTGTCAGCCTTGGAAAACCATTCTTTTGTCTGTGTTTGGACCAAAATTGTATGAAAGTTAGAAGCTACGTTGGCCCTGATGGATCCCAAAATGAGCAACAATGAGCCGGTTATTGCCCAGTTTCGGGCCCAGTTCTGAGGAACAGTCACTGGACCTGAAATGTTAGCTCTGATTAATTTCAGTCACACACAGTTAGAGAAACTACGCTGTTCCAATCATAACATTAATTTATATAACCAAGCGCAACCTTGACTCGTACAATGAGTTAAAATTCTGGACTCGACCTCCAGTTACCCGGGCCATTCAGTACTAATCTCGGTCTTTTGACAGTGAACACTTTGTGGAGCTGTTTTATTCATTGTGTGGTGCTGTCATCTGAACAGGAGCTGCCAGAGTTCGGCTTCTAATTAGCTCTTGTGTAATACAGATGATTTCAGTCAAGTTTTCATTATGTTCAAGGAGATATAGTGAGTTGACTGACTTTTATGAAGAGCTGTGCAATTTTTACAGCCATGTGTGTTTCTGCTGAAAGCAATATCTTTTGATGAATTGCATTGCGTGTGTCAAAAATGTGAAAAGATTTAGCTCAGCACACAGTGTGATTCTGAGTTGAGTGGCTTAAAAATATTTACAGATTTGTGACCAACATGCTCAGTGAATTCTTTGTCCAGGGAAAGCTTTATAAATCTCAGTATTCGTAACATAATCTCAACTATGTAATTTATACCCATATTCCTGGGTTATGCTCTATCTTTCATTCAAATTACTTTATAATCCATTACATGGATAATTCAAGATAACAAAGTGTGAAGCTGGATGAGCAGAGCAGGCCAAGCAGCATCTCAGGAGCACAAAAGCTGACGTTTCGGGCCCAGACCCTTCATCAGAGAGGGGGATGGGGTGAGGGTTCTGAAATAAATAGGGAGAGAGGGGGAGGCGGACTGAAGATGGAGAGAAAAGATGATAGGTGGAGAGGAGAGTATAGGTGGGGAGGTAGGGAGGGGGTAGGTCAGTTCAGAGAAGACGGAGAGGTCGAGAAGGCGGGATGAGGGAGTAGGTCGGAAATGGAGGTGCTGCTTGACGTGGGAGGAAGGGATGGGTGAGAGGAAGAACGGGTTAGGGAAGCGGAGACAAGTTGGGCTGGTTTTGGGATGCACTGTGGAGAGGGGAAGAACTGGGCTGGTTTTGGGATGCATTGGGAGAAGGGGAGATTTTGAAGCTTGCGAAGTCCACATTGATACCATTGGGCAGCAGGGTTCCCAAGCGGAATATGAGTTGCTGTTCCTGCAACCTTCAGGTGGCATCATTGTGGCACTGCAGGAGGCCCATGATGGACATGTCATCTAAAGAATGGGAGGGGGAGTGGAAATGGTTTGCGAATGGGAGGTGCAGTTGTTTATTGCGAACCGAGCGGAGGTGTTCTGCAAAGCGGTCCCCAAGCCTCCGCTTGGTTCCCCAATGTAGAGGAAGCCACGCCGGGTACAATGGATACAGTATACCACATCGGCAGATGTGCAGGTGAACATCTGCTAAATATGGAAGGTCATCTTGGGGCCTGGGATGGGGGTGAGGGAGGAGGTATGGGGGCAAGTGTAGCACTTCGTGCGGTTGCAGGGGAAGGTGCCGGGTGTGGTGGGGTTGGAGGGACTGTGGAGCGGACAAGGGAGTCACGGAGAGAGTGGTCTCTCCAGAAGGCAGACAAGGGTGGGGATGGAAAAATGGCTTGGGTGCTGGGGTCGGATTGTAGATGGCGGAAGTGTCGGAGGATGATGCGTTGTATCCGGAGGTTGGTGGGGTGGTGTGTGAGAATGAGGGGGATCCTCTTGTGGCGGGGGCGGGGTGTGAGGGACGTGTTGCAGGAAATGCAGGCGACGTGGTCAAGGGCGTTCTCGACAACTGCGGGGGGAACGTTGCGGTCCTTGAAGAACGTGCACATCTGGGGTGTGCGGGAGTGGAATGCCTCATCCTGGGAGCAGATGCGGCAGAGGTGGAGGAATTGGGAATAGGGGATAGAATTTTTGCAGGAGGGTGGGTGGGAGGAGGTGTATTCTAGGGAGCTGTGGGAGTCGGTAGGCTTGAAATGGACATCAGTTTCTAGCTGGTTACCTGAGATGGAGACTGAGAGGTCCAGGAAGGTGAGGGATGTGTTGGAGATGGCCCAGGTGAACTTGAGGTTGGGGTGGAAGGTGTTGGTGAAGTGGATGAACTGTTCGAGCTGCTCTGGGGAGCAAGTGGCGGCGCCGATACAATCATCAATGTAACAGAGGAAGAGGTGGGGTTTGGGGCCTGTGTAGGTGCGGACGAGGGACTGTTCCATGTCACCTACAAAGAGGCAGGCATAGCTTGAGCCCATGCGGGTACCCATGGCCACCTCCTTTGTCTGTACGAAGTCGGAGGAATCGAAAGAGAAGTTGTTGAGGGTGGGGACGAGTTTGGCTAGGTGGATGAGGCTGTCGGTGGAGGGGGACTGGTCAGGCCTGCGGGACAGGAAGAAGTGGAGGGTTTTGAGGCCATCTGCATGCGGAATATAGGTGTGGAGGGACTGGACGTCCATGGTGAAAATGAGGTGTTGGGGGCCAGGGGATTGGAAGTTCTGGAGGAGGTGGAGGGCGTGGGTGGTGTCACGGACGTAGGTGGGGAGTTCCTGGACCAAGGGGGAGAAAATGGAGTCCAGATAGGTGTAGATGAGTTCGGTGGGGCAGGAACAGGCTGAGACAATGGGTCAACCCAGGCAGGCAGGCTTCTGGATTTTGGGCAGGGCAGGCAGGTTTTTAACACAGCACAGGAGATTTGTTGACAGTATCTAATGGTAATTAGATTAAATCCTTTTCTTTATTCACTGCTCACTTTGGGAGTCATTCTGAGCTATTTCCCAGAAATGGTCATGTTAGGCAATCGAATTTGAATTTCTCAGCCAATATCTTTAACCAAAGTTATTGATATTATGAACTACCTATTATGCTTATGAATTGGTTATTGTCTCATAGAGGCCTCTAGCTCAGGAAAGGAACCTTTGGCACTGTGCCTGTGAAAAACAGCCACCTAACTATTCTAATTCCATTTTACGGCATTTGTACCATTTGCCTTGTATGCCTTGGCATAGCAAGTATCCCCTTTTATTTCGTAAATCTTACGAGGGTTTCTGCCTCAGCCACCCTTACTGGCAGTGAGTTCCAGATTCCTACACCCTCTTGGTAAAAACATTTTTCCTCTCATCCCTTCTGAATCTCTTGCCCCTTACCTTAAATCTACGTGACCAGTCATTGATCCCTGCACCAAAGCGAAAAGTTTCTTTCTGTTTATGCCTCTCATAATTTTATACATTTCAATCATATTCTCCCTTCATCTGTTCTGTTGTATGGAAAACAACTTTAGACTGTTCATTCTTCCTTCATTTCAAAAACTCTTCACCTTGGACAGCATCCTGATAAATCTCCCCTGCACCTTCTCCAGTGCAGTGACATCCCCACCAACCCTTCACCGTGGATTCCAGACCTGTGCCCATTACGCTAGCTGTGTCCTAAACAATGTTTTGCATAGTTCCAGCATAACCACCCTACTCTTAAACTCAATGCCTTAGTTAGTAAAGGTAAGTGTCCCTTATGCCTTCTTCATTACTTTATCTACCCGACCTGATACCTTAAGGGACTGGTGTACATGTATATCAAAATCCCTGGGATCCTCAGTGCTTCCACCTTTCATCATATATTCCTATTCCTTATTTGTCCTGCTGAAGTGCATTCTCTCACATGTATCCAGATTGAATTCCATTTGCTGCTGATTAGCCTATCTATATTCTCCTGTAATCTAAAGCTAACCTCCTCATGAATGACTACTCCACCAATTTTTGCACCATCTGCAAACTAACTGATCCGCCTTGCTATGTAGATATCTAAATCGTTTATAAATAACACAAACAGCAATAAGTCCAACATTGATCCCTGCGCTGAACACAGAATTCCAATCACCAAAACACCAAGCAATCATCAACCTCTGTGCTTTGACATTCGACCAATTCTGGATCCGAGTAGCCAAATTTCGTCAGATCCCTTGGGCTATTCACTATTAGTCTCCCATGTGGGACATTGACAAAAGCCTTGCTGAAGTCCAAGTAGATTATGTCAAATGTAATCCCCTCTTGTACACACCTGGTTACTTCTTCAAAAAATGCAATCAAGTTATTCAGACATGGCCTCCCCTCAATAAAACCGTGACTGCCCTGCCTTTCCAAGTGTGGATTGATTCTGTCCCACAGAATTGCTTCCAGTAGTTTCCTCACCTGAGGTGAGACTTACTATTGTGTATCTTTATTTCAATATACAATTTTTATTCACTTTTGCGATATGGACATCACTGCCTGTCTTGAGTTGCCCTTGAGAAAGTGGTGGTGAGTTGCTTTCTTAACCCGCTGCATGCCATGTGATATAGCTACTCTCGCGATGACATTAGGGAGGGAATTCCAGGATTTTGACTTGTTTTAAGCATTTATATGTACTTTATCATGAAATGCTGACAAGGTCGACAAGGAAATATAAGGATTCAAAAAGATTTATGGTCCTCATGAAGAAATAGTTAGGACTGGTAGACAGACCCTCAATAATTTGCCCAGAACTGCGTGCTGTGTGTTTGTTGTCGGCCTTTTTCTAAAGCAGTTGATTCAAACAGTCTGATTGTAAAATTCTTTCCTGTACAAATGTTTGCTTTAAAATAAATAGAAGTAAAGAGAAGAATCCGTCTAGAATTAGATTTGATTTGTGTGTGGCTTTGAGAGTGATCTTGTCATGAGTATGCTGTGAGATTACCCCAGAGACTCTGATATGCTAAAGTAATAGACTTTTGGAGACTGGCAACAACTGTTCTGCTTCTGTGCCACCACAAAAAATCACATCTGTCTTGTTTAGAAATACTTGGAGGCATCCTGTTGCTGTGCATCTGATTTGAAAACTGTAACATGCAAAAACATACTCTTAGTATTACCCTGAAAGATTCAACATAAAGTAATTTAACAGATTTCTTCTATTGTCTAGAATATCTTCTGAAATATTTGGTTTGAAAATGGGTAAGTCACAAAATTGTATCAGTGATAATGGGAACTGCAGATGCTGCAGAATCCGAGAGTGTGGAGCTGGATGGACACCGAAGGCCAAGCAGCATTTTGACACATCCAGCATTGCCGAAGTGATTACCCACTGCAGTTTAGACACAACTTTATGAGCAGGCTTGTCATGAAAGACCAATTTAATCATCTAATAAGCTGTATGTTCTGGCTGAAATACTAAAACATGATGAAAATCTTTGCAATTAGACAACTGTTTTACATTTTGCATTATGCATAGAAACGGACAAACAAGAGGGTTGTGTTCTGAGGAGGGGTCACCCGACCCAAAACGTGAACTCTGATTTTTGTTCACAGATGCTGCCAGACCTGCTGAGCTTTGCCAGCAAGTTCTGTTTTTGGTGTCATCTGATTTTCTGATTTTGTTTTGTCATGTTGATTCTTTAGAGCACATGTTTTTGAAGTTGAGCCTTCACTCAGAAACGTCTCATTTGTTTTCACCAGCCATTTGCTGTGTTTGCCAGCAGCAAAGCCAAAATTTCTTTAATTTATTTCTTGTGAAGCATGCCTTCAGCAACCTGAGTTTACCTTATGGGTATGCTGCGCTTTTCCTCCAGGCTTGGTATTTTTCCCTGTATCCGAGTGCAGTTATCAAGTGCATTCTCATGAGAGCAGTTTAATCATGGCTTTTCTTATTTTGAATTTGCTGTTGTTTTGGGTGTATAGTTTGGCAGTCTGTCGTTTGGTTGTTGCTCTGCTTTGGTTGGAAGGTTAATCTGATTATCTATAGCTGCTGTATTTGAGTTAGTATTTCTTTACCATTGAATCCATTGTACTTCTGAAATTTGACACAAATAGAATATAATTTCACTTTGTGACTTTGCTGTTAACACAGTAAATGGAGGAAAGTATTGGCCAGACAATGCTGAGAGGATGTGGAGAATCTACAAACAATTGTAATAAGGGTTACGAATGTGATAACTCTCGCTGGCGTATGCCAGTTGAATTTCTTGTGTTAAATTGCTAGATTATATTTTGGGGGTATAATTCTGAAAATAATATCTTGCTGTATGGAAAACAATATCCTTGAACACTGGTAGGTCAGTTGGAAGGCAAAGAAACACTGGGATTCCTGAAAGTAGAAGGAGAGAGAAAAATCAAAGCATTAATGAACCTGGTCCAAAGTCCATAATTGCCAGTGATACATCAGAGAATTTGTTGGTTACCTGGCTGCTGATGCACTAAAGCAGTAACACATAATAATGAAGTAACAAAAAACCATTCAAAAATGAGAGGGCATTGAAATAACTGACAGCATTGAATCTGCTCCTGTTGTGATGAAAGTGCCTTATTGATTTGTAACAAAATAGTTCCAGGGCTACATTGTATCAACTCAACTAGGCAGTGCAGTGATCTGTAGTATGAGGTAGAGAAGCACAGTGGAACTGATGGGCACAGATCTCTGAACTCTCAGCCTGTAGCAAAGATGGTAATAAATCTGAGGGACTTTTACATGAACACATTAATTTACAGATCATTGGGAGTGGTCTGGTATTTTGCTGTGGTCTTCCTTGCCCTGGGGACTGAAGTCCCATTTGATGTCACTGTTTGGTTATATGTTTACAATAGACTCCCTTCGAGGATTGGTTTTCTTACCTTTGCGCAGAAAGTCCTTTTTAAAAATTTCTTATGTGACGATCGGTCAGTTATTTTTGACTTCCAAATTGCCAGCGGTTTAGACCAACTGTTTGATTCAGACGGACCCCAAAATTGGGTACGTTAAAGGAAAAACAGCTGGGCTGTTGGAAGAAGCGAGAACTAGCAAAGTCTTTGACTGAACTTTAGGGTGAGAACTGCCTGGGACGAAGAAAGCACAATGGAAGATGGCTGAAAGCCGCAAAAGACTACTGAGCACCCTGGATCTGGGTATCTTTGGACGAGTTCTTTTGAATTGATGGATGTGTGAAACTGCAAATATGTAAACCACAATCTGATGGATTTAGTGTGTAAGAGAAACATGAGGACAGGTTAAAACAGGAGGTAATCTTCTTGAAGATGTAAAACTGCAGCACAACAGCAGTAATGGGACAACCTATTGCAGAAAGATGTCGGCTGTGTCAAGGTGAGACATAATGATGAATGGCCTGAACTTCAGCTTGCAGGAGTTGCTAAGAAAAATTGAACAGGTATAGTAAGAAAAACATGATTTTATCTAATGGCCTAATATTTAGTTCTTCATTCCATGTTATTCACTTTGCGTTTAATTTCTGTTGATGCAGTGGTTAATACCACAGCACACATTCTCTTACATACTTCAATGTGTTGTTGATCCGTTTCTAAGCAGGTTGAAAACTGTGTTAGTGCCACGCATAATGGAATTTTATGAACATACAACAGCAGTAAAAGTCAAAGTACATTTATGTTAAGTTTATAGAGAACTACAAAGTGTGTTCAAATGTTGGGAAAAGTCAGTGGAATAGTTGATTTGTGTTTTAGTTAATTACCAGAGATGCCTGTCACAATTTACAGAGAGCATATCCTGCTGTGGAGTGCCATGTCTTTGTTTAAATTGAGAAATTAAACATGTAATGATTCTCTTATATATTCGAACAGCTGAAAGTAAATACAGTGGTCATTCTTAAATAGACTCTGCTTTAAACCCCATAAACCTATCCAGCTTTTAATTGAGGAGGATAGTTATTCACCAGTTTTAAATACATTGATCGAATACATGTGTGTTCCATTTATCATTGTTCTAATTGTTTTGAAGTAGTATTTACTGTGGAGAAATGCAAGAAACCTGTTCTGGCCATGGTTTCCAGCCAAACAATTGGGGCCACAATTTATGGGAGTTTTCTCAATTTTCTGGAACTTAGTAGCATTTGACCATCGACTGCATGAATTATTCATATGCCTGAGAGTTTGTAATTAGTTTTGCTGACCTTTTACTGTGGCCTAATTTCCACTGCTAATTTAGTGAAAGAAATCCATATAGTATGGATTAACAAGAGTGCCTTATTCACAGCATTGTAAAGTTGGACCAGAGAGTGGATGATGCTTATACGAGCATCCATTTGCTGTCAGGTACCTGGATTGATTGAACTGACATTTCATTTCCTGACCTCCTGCCCTTGGCCTCTCTATGGCAACAATTTTTGAATTAGTAGAATAAGGTCTTGTTATCATGTTAAAAAGGGGAATTGTCAAAGAGGATGTTTTTGGCTTTTATTGCAGTTTCAGGATAAACGAAAAAGATGCTGAATTAATTTTTGAGTGAAATTTGTACCCAAAGGCAGAATGACTGTGAAGTGGGGTTGTATTTGTCTGCAAGAACCAAGCATGTTGTTTTTATGGAATTAACAAATTGATGCATAAACATGGGGGAGGAGTAAGGTGTTACATATCATGGTTATTAGCTGATTAAAGCCTGAGTTCTTGTGCAGGGGTTGTTTCCTTCATGTAGATGCCTGTTGAGCGAGAGAGAGATTTTGTTTATTTGAATTTAATGTCTCTGGAGTTTAACACACTGTGAAAAGCGTTTGTGTTGCATTTGCATTGCATTTCATACAGTTTTCACAGTGTGCGAACCATGGCACAGAGCAAAGCAGTAGATCAAATGTATGACTGAATATTACGTTCAAGGTAGAGCTCAGTTCATGCAGCAGTCATAGAATCCTTAGTGTGGAAGCAGACCATTTGCTCCATCGAGTCCACGCGGAACCTCCAAAGAGCAGCCTATCCAGATTTATCCCCCTACATTATGCCTGTCATCCTGCACATCCCACAGCTAATCCACCTTACCTGCATGCCTTAGGACTGTGGGACGAAACCGCAGCACTCAGAGGAAACCCACGCAGACATGGGGAGAACGTGCAAACTCCACACAGACGGCTGCCGAAGTGGGGAGTCGAACCCAGGTCCCTGGCGCTGTGAGGCAGCACAACTAACCACTTATCCACGGCACTGCCCACTCAATATTTGGGAAATAAGGGTTGAAGACTAATTGTGTGTTTAAAAATAACCTAATTCTGGCTTAGTAGCTTCTTAAAAGTGCAGTGTTTTTGATAGTAGCAGACCGTTGCTTTAGCTAGCCATTCCTTCCAAGCCTTTCATCAGTTTCTGTTTGATTCTGGAACCAAGAGCCTCCTCTATCTGTTTTCTTTCATTTCGTTCTTCCAATCATTGATGTGTGGATTGCTTTAAGGCAAGTTTTAAGCTCATTATCTGCAGATGCTTGATCCTGAGCAATTTTCTTGACAATCTTATTTTTAACCAGCAGTGGTTTGCTATTCCCTTTCACTTTTAGGGACAGACTGAGGAGGCAGATTCCAGATCTACCTCAGTTGGAATGGGAATCGTGTCCATGCAGTTGGCATTATTCTTGAGGGAATTTGCCCAACCCAATAAATCTCTGATATTTATTTTCCATTAAGGGTCCCTCATGAATCTTTTTCAGAGACATTAAAGCCTCACAACCAGAAATTGCTCCGACAAATCAGCACTTCTTAGAAAAAAAGAGAGATAACAAGGTGTAGAGGTGATGAACACAGCAGACCAAGCAGCATCAGAGGAGCAGGAGGGCTGATGTTTTGGGCCTAGACCATTCTTCTGATTGGTTTCGGCCTGAAACATGAGCTTTTCTGCTCCTCTGATGCTGCTTGTCCTGCTGTGTTCATCCAGCTGTACACCTTGTCATCTCAGATTCTCCAGCATCTGCAGTTCCTACTGTCTCTGAAACTCATTGTAAGAATCAACCTTGATTTCTTGCTTTGGGATCCATCCATTAATTCACATCTTTCCTGTAAGATGGAATGAGGAATGAAATACTTTATACCAGATGCAAAATCTAGTGTGGCAGACGAAATTCAGCATGTGTCGTGAGAACTGACACAGAAACAAGGTAGAGTAAATGTTATAATTTAAATGGCTGCACAGAAATAAAGACACACATACTCAACAGTTCTCATACACCGACTCGAAAGTCTCTGTAGGTGGCAGGGTTAGACTATTAGAAGCACAGTCTGTAGCAAGTTCCATTAAGGAATTTATTTACACAAAGCTGAAAAAAGTGTAGAGTTGTAGAGAAGGGAAAATGGAGTGGGGCGAATTGTGGATAATGCTTGCAGGGAACCAAAGTGACAAAGTGAATTGCTTCCTCTCAAGATTTAAGAACCTTGATATAGCCTTGCAAATCCATGTGCAACTTCAATATCTTAAATATAAAGTCACATTTTTACTTAAACATTTTCTCTAGTCACCACTGCAAATATTGAATCGGTGATTTTTAATGGCACTTCAGTCAAAGCCCAAATCGATCTTAGAAATAGGAGTAAGCCATTTATCCCTTGACCCTGCTGAATTTTTCAGTGTTATGGCTGATCTGATTGGGCCTTAACTCCACTTTCCTGCCTGCCTTCCGTAGCCCTCAACTCCAGAACTCTAAAATCTGTTAGGCAACCTGGAATTAGTCAGGAACCTGGCCTCCACTGCGAGCTGGGCCAGAGAATTCCAAACTGATGACTGAGAACATTTTCTTTTCATCCTATTTTACATAGGAGACCCCTTAATTTTAAACAGTATGCCTAGTCCTGGAATCCTTTCGGCATCTACCCCGTTAAGACCTCTCAGAATCTTGGGTTTCAAAAAGACCAGTTCTTATTCTTCTAATCGCCAATGAGTTAAGGCCTAACTTGCTCAGGCTTTCCACGTAGTCAAGTCCTCACCCTAAGAATCAACATAAAGAATGTTCTTTTGAACTGCTTCCAATATAAACATATCCTGAAGGAAGGAGGTCAAAACTATACCCTGCTGTATATTGGGGCAGCTAGAATTCCCACCTTTTTTCAGTTCCCCTTGTAATAGAGGCCAGTGTTCCCTGATCTTTCTAATTGTTTCTTAACATTTTGCGACAAATTATGTAGCACCTAGGTATTACTTGTGTGTGTTTGTTACATTGTGTCTTCACAGGACCCTTGTGGTGCAGTGATAGTGTCCCTGTCTTTAGACCAACAAGTTTAAGTTTCACCTGCTCCAGAGGTGTGTAACAGGTTGATTAGAAAATGTCTATATTGTCTTTTCATCCGGTCAGTGTGAGGACTACCAATATCTAGAACTGGGTCTGATGCCATTTCGCCAAAACCTCTGCCTTGTTATTTCAAATTCTTTTGGTTTGTTGCATGTATGCAGAAGTCTGAAAGTAATAATGCTGCCACTTTTTCACCTTACTCCTAATTGTGGTGGTGTCTTGTTTGCCCTTCTTGATAGATATTTGGAGAAAGCTTGTTGTTTTTTATATTTTCTGCCAAATGACTCTCATGTCTCCTCTTTGTGTTGACTTGATTTTATAGTGCCACCCATGGTGGTTCCTGCCTGTGCCTTTCAGAGTGTTGTAGGGATTTTCTTGCTTCCATTCTTGTGTGACCACTTTTCCACACATTCTGTTTTATTTTCTTCTCTGAGCGTAACCTGACGGCATAGAGTTTTACATGGCTATCAATGTTCGGATTGCTGTCCTGACTCTGGCCGCCTTTGGGTCTTGCAAGCGTAGGCTGATTGAGCGTGAGCACAAGCCTATTGTGAATGGCTGAAAGAACATGTTTAATTTGATCAGCTACTTGTTAGCAGACATTTTGTTTCACATGGCATTAGATGTGATTCTGTGATTGGGGCATTGCTTACCAAAGAATCCGAAGTGTGTGTCAGTAGCTGCACTAAAAAACAATTTAATTGGTTAATCTTGTAATGTATCTTATTCGTTCGAGCTAGATGCGACCTAGTTACATTCACAGGTGCTTTCTCCTGAACCAAGTGATTTGTCCAATTTCTGCACTTTTTTAAAATTACCCAATAGCGCGGTAACACTTGGACTAGTTAGAGTCAACTTGTCAATCGATCAGCCCTTTTCTTCTGTGCTATAAATTATGATCCTTTGAAACTTAGCATTCTTGCATTTGTCCTGATGAGTGCAAAGTGGAAAGCTGTGGCAAATTGTGTCTGTTTTTGGCAGTATTCTATATGCTGAAAACGCAAGAGATGATAACTTAATGAAAGGGCTGTTCCTTCACTGTTGCTGGGCCAAAAACCTGGGATTCCCTCCCAAATAGCATTGTGGGTCAACCCATAGCAGGAGGAATGCAATGGTTTAAGAAGATAGCTCACCACCCCCTTCTCAAGGGAAACTAGGGATAGGCAAGAAATGCTGGCCAGCCAGTGACGCCCACATCCCACAAATGAATAAAAAAATGAAGGATCAACATATTTTTTCTTGCTGATTAATCTGCTGTACATCTCCACTATTTCCTGGATTTATATATACAAAATATCTGACTTTTTTGGGGGCAAATATGTTGAAACTTTCTTTGGTAATGTTATTCAAGAGTCAGCCTAATACAGATTAAGCTATCAATCTTAAACCTTGTTAAACTCGACAGAAATGAAAACTCTACTTTCCATTTATAGAGTTTATGCCACTATGACAATTTGTTGTCCCTAAATCTTGTAGATAATAAAGAATTACCAACCCATTCTATAATGGTCATTGTTTGGTTTGTCAAAGGCCAAAGGTCCCAAATCTGATTGAATCAACAACTGGATAGGCCTGTTCAGGTTGCCTTAGTAGATCTTTAATTGATTCTGTCTGAAATATTTGATTGCACTGCAAGTATATTACATGAAGGCAAAACAGTAATGTTGTTAACTTGTTGAATCCAACATTTTTTTGTCCAGTCCTTCAAAGACAGTTTCCCTGTTTAGCCCTTAATAAACATCACAAACAGAGAGATATAGCTGGGACTTCTTGGTCATGTGTTCTGGTAGTCCATGATGGCCTGGATTTACTGTAAAAATATCAGTGAAGCTAACAGTGGGCTAAATATTCCCAGCCTTTCTGGATGATGTGGGCAGTGCTGGATCAGTTGGAAAAACTATGACAAGATTAGAAAGAAATACTTGGCTTTGAGAAAAAAAATCCAGTTTTCCATCAAAGGTTTCAACGGTGAGAGATGAGTTTCACTAGTGTGCAACAAAAGGCCTTTGTGCGAGTATTTAGGTCTCATGAGTATCTCACCTCACCTTGAAGTGAGGAATTAGACAGTGACAATTACTGACATGAAAGTCAGAGTGGATATTTGCCAGCTGTTGCAACTGCTTCTCTCGCCTCTATCTTGGCCAGCAATTGTCAACATCGCAGGGTCTGCTCTCGGGGAAGTGACTGCTGGCACCCGCGTGACGACAGAGTTTGGCTTTGGACAAACCTCCTACTGATATGCCTTCGACCTGCCTGGATTCACTACCAAATATTAGGTCCAGAACTGTGCACACCCCGCCCCCCCTCCCCCGCCCCCGAATGCAATGCAACTCAAGTATTTTGCTCCCTTCCTACCTTGCAAACTTAAACTATTCCAGTGAGTGGTTGGGTAGTTAAAGTCCCCTATTACGGCCTTATTATTCTTACCCTTGTCTGAAATTTAATTATATTTCAATCCTGTATCTCTCAGACTGTTCAGGAGCACACAACAGTAAGCTTGCCCTTTTTATGTTTGTTGCCTCCTTCCATATAACTTTGCTTTGTGATCCTTCCAAGTTATAATCCTTCTTCATTGATTCCTTGTTCAATATTGTGACCCACCTTCTTTACATGGCCCACTCTTCTGTCTGTTCTGCTCTCTATCTGGTCTGAATACCCGAAAACGACAAGTGATGAGCTGCCAATCATGCCCATCTTTCAACCACGCCTCAGTTTTAGCTATGATATAATACTCCCACATGCCTGTCTGTACACTCAGCTCATCCGTCTTATTCTATACACTGCCCACATTAATGAAATACATTCTATTTAACCATATCAAACTCACTTCTGTCTTACATGCCATTTGGTTCCTCACCCTTCCAGACTTAATCACTCACTCGCTGACTCAAACATTTTAACTTAGAATTCATCTCAAAATCTATCCCCTCTGAACTACTTGTCAGGATCCACCCTCCTTCCTTCAAATGACTAATATATGTTGTAAACAGTTGTAGTCCCACCGCCGATTCCTGTAGAACCCCACTGGTCATGGGTCACCAAACTGAAAAAGAACCCTTTATCTCCAATTGCTGTTTCTTGCCTATGAACCAATCTGTATCCATGCTAATATGCTACCTCCAACACCGTGGGCTCTCATGTTATGACTTAACCTTTTGTCAAAATACAAAGCCCAAAGACAACACATCTATAGAACATCGAACATGACCGCACAGAACAGGCCCTTCGGCCCTCGATGTTGTGCCGACCTGTCGTACCAATCTGAAGCCCATCTAACCTACTCTATTCCATGTATGTTCATATGCTTGCCCAATGACGACTTAAATGTACTTGAAGTTGGCGAATGTACTACCGCTGCAGGCAATGCGTTCCATACCCTTACTACTCTCTGAGTGAAGAAACTACCTCTGACAACTGTCCTATATCTTTCACCCCTCAATTTAAAGCTATGCCCGCTCGTGCTCGCCGTCACCATCCTAGGAAAAAGGCTCTCCCTGTCCACCCTATCTAACCCTCTGATTATCCTAGATGTTTCAATTAAGTCACCTCTCAACCTTCTTCTCTCGAATGAAAGCAGCCTCAATTCCCTCAGCCTTTCCTCATAAGACCTTCCCTCCATACCAGGCAACATCCTAGTAAATCTCCTCTGCACCCTTTCCAAAGCTTCCACATTCTTCTTATAATGCGGTGACCAAAACTGTATACAGTACTCCAAGTGCGGCCGCACCAGAGTTTTGTACAGCTTCACCATAACCTCTTGGTTCCGGAACTCGATTCCTCTACTAATAAAAGCTAAAACACTGTATGCCTTCTGAACAGCCCTGTCAACCTGAGTGGCAACTTTCAAGGATCTGTGTACATGGACACCGAGATCTCTCTGCTGAGAGTATTAGCGGTCCTCTGGCACCTTAGCTGTGGCCAGAAATGACTTGAAAATCTTTGCCAGGACCTCTGATATCTCCTTTCCTGCTTCATAAAGTCATGCAGTACAGAAACACGCTCACTTAATCAACATCAATGCCAACTAACAAACATCAAACTACTAATCCCATTTACCTGCACTGAGTCATTACCGACCATACGCTGGCCCTTTAAATGCTCATCTGTTGCTTCTTTAATATTGCAAGCGTACCTGCCTTCTCCACCTTGCCAGGCAGCATATTACATGTTTGTATCACTTTTGGTGAAAACACTTGCCTCAGATCCCCTCTAAATAGCTGACAGTTCACCTGAAATCTATGCCCTCTGACTTAAACTCATTTACTGGTTCTCACAATCAATCTATGCCTCTCATAATTTTGTATACGTCGATCAGCCTCCTCTGGTGCATGGAAAACGCACTTAGCCTATCAGTTTCTCCTGATAAAACTTGCATTCAATCACAAAACAACACCCTGAAACATATACTGTCAACAAACCTGGCCAACACCTCTGTCTCCGGCTTGCTACAGTGTTCCACTGAAGCCCAGCGCAAGCAGAAAGAACAGCATCTCATTTTCCACTTGAGGACCTGACAGCCCTCCAGACTCAATATTGAGGTCTGTAATTTTAGGGCCCAAACTCTCCCATATCCCAGCCCCCGCTACCCCACACACCAGGCTTTGTTACCACGCAGCCTGCCACGACACATTCCCTGTTGTTAGTGACGAACAGTCCCCATTCACAACTGTTCACCCTCCCAGCCTGATTGTTTGCAACTCCTTTATCTGTCCACCTGTCTTTCTCTCTCTTTGGGCTCTATCCTATTGTTTACTCCCTACACTACCCTCCTCCCTATTTTCTGCATAGAAACCGATGTTTTCCCAGCCACCATCAGTTCTGGGGAAGGGTCACCGGACTGGAAACCTAAACTCTGTTTTCTCCTCCAACATATGCTGCCACGCCTGCTGAGCTTTTCCAGCAATGTTGTTTTTGTTTGTCATTTACAGCATATGCAGTTCTTTCGGTTTTTATCAACAAACCTGTCAGACTCACCAATGCTTTGAAATGCTCCCACTTGTTGCTCAAGACCCTGGGCTCCAGTTGCTCCAATAAGAGGCACCTGCTGTACACATGGTCATGCAGACCAGCAGGAGCACTCAGCATTTGACATGTAGTGTAGGATGCACCAATCATGGGTCAGAGCTTAATTCCAGGCATACCTTAACTGAACAGAACACTGATCTTTGCTTTTAATTTATTCATCCGCCTGCTCAATTGGAGGGAACACAAACCAGTGTTCCCACTCAGGTCTCTGCTCGTATGCATGCTTTTCAGTGAGAGCCTTATCTCACCCGCTCCTCTCAATAACATTCTCTGACCGTCACTGGGCCATCACCAGCTCGACTCAGTAAAACTGACTGACTGTGTCACAGGGCCCTCACCCGCTCCTCTCGGTAACACTGACTGACTGTGTCACAGGGCCCTCACCCACTCCTCTCAGTAACACTGCCTGTCACAGGGCCCTCACCCGCTCCTCTCGGTAACACTGACTGACTGTGTCACAGGGCCCTCACCCTCTCCTCTCAGTAGCACTGCCTGTCACAGGGCCCTCACCCGCTCCTCTGTTGCATTGACTGACTGTCACAGGGCCCTCACCCGCTTCTTTCAGTAACACTGCCTGTCACAGGGCTCTCACCCGCTCCTCTCAGTAACAGTGACTGACTGTCACAGGGCTCTCACCCCCTCCTCTCAGTAACACTGCCTGTCACAGGGCCCTCACCCGCTCCTCTGTTGCATTGACTGACTGTCACAGGGCCCTCACCCGCGCCTCTCAGTAACATTGACTGCCTGTCACAGGGCCTTCACTCCCTACTTTCAGTAACACTGCCTGTCACAGGGCCCTCACCCGCTCCTCTCGGTAACACTGACTGACTGTCACAGGGCTCTCACCCGCTCCTCTCAGTAACACTGCCTGTCACAGGGACCTCACCCACTCCTCTCGGTAACACTGACTGACTGTCACAGGGCTCTTACCCCCTCCTCTCAGTAACACTGCCTGTCACAGGGCTCTCACCCGCTCCTCTCAGTAACAGTGATTGACTGGACAGGGCCCTCACTCCCTACTTTCAGTAACACTGCCTGTCACAAGGACCTCACCCGCTCCTCTTGGTAACACTGACTGACTGTCACAGGGCTCTCACCCGCTCCTCTCAGTAACAGTGACTGACTGGACAGGGCCCTCACTCCCTACTTTCAGTCACACTGCCTGTCACAGGGCCTTCACCCGCTCCTCTCGGTAACACTGACTGACTGTCACAGGGCTCTTACCCTCTCCTCTCAGTAACACTGCCTGTCACAGGGCCCTCACCCGCTCCTCTCGGTAACACTGACTGACTGTCACAGTGCTCTCACCCGCTCCTCTCAGTAACAGTGACTGACTGGACAGGGCACTCACTCCCTACTTTCAGTCACACTGCCTGTCACAGGGACCTCACCCACTCCTCTCGGTAACACTGACTGACTGTCACAGGGCTCTCACCCCCTCCTCTCAGTAACACTGCCTGTCACAGGGACCTCACCCGCTCCTCTTGGTAACACTGACTGACTGTCACAGGGCTCTCACCCGCTCCTCTCAGTAACAGTGACTGACTGGACAGGGCCCTCACTCCCTACTTTCAGTAACACTGCCTGTCACAGGGCCCTCACCCGCTCCTCTCGGTAACACAGACTGACTGTCACAGGGCTCTCACCCCCTCCTCTCAGTAACACTGCCTGTCACAGGGCCCTCACCCGCTCCTTTCAGTAACATTGACTGACTGGACAGGGCCCTCATGCCCTCCTCTCGGTCACACTGACTGACTGTCACAGTGCCCTCATCCGCTCCTCTCAATTACACTGCCCATCACAGTGCCCTCACCCGCTCCTCTCAGTAACACTGCCAGTCACAGGGCCCTCACCCATTCCTCTCAGTAACACTGCCCATCACAGGGACCTTACCCGCTCTTCTCAGTAACACTGCCCGTCACAGGGCGCTCACCTGCTCCTCTCAGTAACACTGCCCATCACGGGGCCCTCACCTGCTCCTCTCAGTAACACTGCCCGTCACAGGGCGCTCACCTGCTCCTCTCAGTAACACTGCCCATCACAGGCCCCTCACCTGCTCCTCTCAGTAACCCTGCCCGTCACAGGGCGCTCACCTGCTCCTCTCAGTCACACTGCCCATCACAGGGCCCTCACCCGTTCCTCTCAGTAACACTGCCCATCACAGGGACCTTACCCGCTCCTCTCAGTAACACTGCCCATCACAGGGACCTTACCCGCTCCTCTCAGTAACACTGCCCGTCACAGGGCCCTCACCTGCTCCTCTCAGTAGCACTGCCCATCACAGGGCCCTCACCTGCTCTTCTCAGTAACACTGCCCGTCACAGGGTGCTCACCTGCTCCTCTCAGTAACACTGCCCATCACAGGGCCCTCACCCGTTCCTCTCAGTAACACTGCCCATCACAGGGACCTTACCCGCTCCTCTCAGTAACACTGCCCGTCACAGGGCCCTCACCTGCTTCTCTCAGTAACACTGCCCGTCACAGGGTGCTCACCTGCTCCTCTCAGTAACACTGCCCATCACAGGGCCCTCAACCGCCGCTCTCAGTAACACTGACTGACTACCTCAGGGCCCTCACCCGCTCCTCTCAGAATCACTGACTGACTGTCACAGGCCTCTCACTCCCTCCTCCCGGTAACACTGATTGCCCGTCACAGAGCTCTCATCCGCTGCTCTGAGTAACACTGGCTGACTGTCACAGTGCCCTTAACTTGCCCACTTATCTGAATTAGAGACAATATCAATGTGGTTGCTTTATGAAGTACAAATACTGTGAGAAATTAATGTCATAATCAAAGTGAACTTGATTAGTAAGAGATTGTGATAGACTGTCTTTATTTATTTCATATAAGTATGTTATTACTGATTTTATGACCTGAAGTCACAGCCGTATTAAATCAGCTTCCCTGCCTCTGTTCGTAACACATTGATATGAAGTATTTGGTGACGTTCAAAATTGATCCCAATGTTTCCTAATCAGATTTTTTGAAAAGTCAGTGCCAGACTTTGTGCATAACAATACCAGACACCAGGTTTATAGCTTAAACAAAAGATTTTACAATTTATTAACAATATGTATCTTTTAAAAGAAAGTTAAGCAAAAAGGTATTCTGATGAATGCCCATGACTTAAACATCATCTTCTTTGATTCTAGCCCCCATTCTAACAAAGACAGAAAGACAGACAAACAGATATAATTAAGGAATATATTAAAGGGAAAAAAATAAATCAAGTGTAACTGGCCAGCTTACTTAACCAGACTGCATGATCTTTAAAACGGAAAGCCCTGTGGATGCTGTAAATCAGGAACAAAAACAAAGCTGCTGGAAAAGCTCAGCGGGTCCAGCAGCATCTGTGAAGGAAAAAAAGTAAAATTTCAGATCTGGCGACCCTTCCTCTGATCAGTTCTGAGGAAGGGTCACCAGATCTGACATCGTACCTCTTTTTTACCTTCACAGACGTTTCCAGACCTGCTGAGCTTTTCCGGAAATTTTGTTTTTGTCCATCATCTGAAATCTCACAGTCAGATGAGATAGTATCTTCAAGCTAAAATCTGAACAATCTACAGATGCTGTAAATCAGAAACAAAAACAGAAGTTGCTGTAAAAAACCAGCAGATCTGGCAGCATCTGTGGAGAGAAAACAGAGTTAACATTTTGGGTCAGATTACCCTTCCTCAGGATTCCTTATTTCTAAGTAAGTGTCACAGGATCGGAAACGTGAATTCTAACTTCTGTCCATAGATGCTGCCAGACTTGCTGAGCGTTTCCAGTAATTTCTGAGCTTCTGTCTTGGTTTCTGAAAACACTGAGCTATGCAAATACCTTTCAGTAGGCTTTGGGGGGATATTTAATTATTACTTGTAACAGAGGACCTCTTCACTTAGATTAAGTTGATAATGGGAGGACAACCAGTTGGCAATCAAACCTCTGTCCTGTAGCTTTTGCAGGGACAATCCTTCTGATTTAAAGACAGTTCAATATTGGTTTCTCTTTGTTAGTGACACATCAATCGAGTTTTCTTGGAAGAAGAATTGACCTGCAATTAACTTCCAGACCTAGCCTCAGAAACAAATATCAAATTGTTTCTTCTTTTTTCACATAAGCTGCTGCTCACAGTCCAAAGGTCACTCTCAGCTCACAGTTCACAGCTCCAAGCCAAAAATGATAATGAACTTAAGTACTAGGAGGAGTAAGACAATTCAGCTCCTCGAGCCCCGCTGTTTGATACGATTGTGGTTGATCTTATCTCTGCTGCAACTTCAGTTTCCTACCTGCTCTCCATAATTCTTGAATCCATTATGAACTCAAAAATCGTTCTATCTCCTCTTCAAATTTGCTCAATGTCACAGCCCCCCAATGCCCTCTCAGGGAGTGAATTCCAGAGATTCATGACCCTTCCAGCATAGAAATTTTTCATCAACTCTTTAAACCTTCTTCCCCTTATGCTAAACCTATGACCTCTTGTTCTATTGCCCGCATGAGGAACCATCCTTTCCATGTCAACTTTATCAATCTGCTTGAACATTTTATATCCCTCAATTAGATCCCTTCTCATCTTTCTGAACACCTGAGAATGTAGGCCGAAACTACTCTGTCTGTCTTAAGACAGGTTCTCATCTCTGGAATCATCCTGGTGAACCTCCACTGGACTGCCTCCAATACAATGACATCTCTCCTTAAGTAAGGAGACCAGAACTGTACACAGGGCTCCAGGTGTGGTCTCACTAATGCCTTGCATAGTTGCAGCAACCTTCTTTTGTATTTTTATACTCGCTTTCTTTAGCAACAAATGCCAAAATTCCATTTGCCTTCCTTAATACCTGCTGTACCTGCTTACTGGGTTTCTGTGATTCATAAAACTAAAAAAAATGAAGGTTTCAATGCTGTTAAAATGAAATCCATCCAAGTAAAATTAAAATAATGATAAGAGAACATTAATAGAAAGTGAAAACATTTTTCTCTCTCTGGAGAGCAATATTGAACAGCCTTCACATAATAATGTTATTTGTGAGCTTGGATTCTATACTGGAGGAATGCTGCGCAAGTTTTAAGTTTGATTTGTACACCTATACCGTGTGCAGTGAGAAGGACAAGAGGTGGGTTTTAATCTAATAATTTTCTGTGTTCTTCTGTTAAAAATACACATAGGCATCCGCTTGTGAGCACTTTCAGTAATTGAATACCACAGTAAAAAGAATGAAAATTTATCTCACCCTGGGATCTGAATTGTCCAGTATCATCATCAACTGGGATCATAACACTTGTCATTTCAAAGGCCAAACCTGATATTACCACTCGATTCCTCAACTAAAATGGAATTTGATTCATTCAATGTCAAACATCAATGACCTTGATAGTGTGTAGTAAATTACAAAGTGAAACAAAATAGCCCTTCACCATTTTTCTTGTAAAGCAAATCCATCGTATTCAATTGTTGTAGTGGTATAAAACACCAGTAAGTCACACATTGCAAAGTCCTCCTGAATGTGAGCCAGACATTTACATAGATCTGTGGTTAACCTCAAGAGGCAACCCAATCTTGTATTTGTTTCCTGTTTATGACTTTTTAGGCCACTTTTCTGACAAGAAAGACTTCACCAGTCTCCTTAAACAGCTGAGATCAGACTAAATACAAAGCTCTATTTTGTCCATAACCTACCCTTGATCAATGCTAAAGAAGATAACGCTAGCATTTAAATAAAATTGTATTTATAGAATCATAGAGTGACACAACACGAAACAGACCTTTCAGTCCAACTAGTCCTTGCTGACCATAATCCCAAACTAAAGTAGTCCTGCCTGCCTCCTGCACTCGGCCATATCCCTCCAAACATTTCTTATTCATGTACTTATCTGGATGTCTTTTAAATAGTGAAACTGTACCCACATTCACCAATTCCTCTGGAAGTTCATTCCACATATGAACAATCCAACAACATGGCCCACTATCACTCGTATCCTTACATACAGATAAGGAAGGACACCACTTTGAGTGGGACAACACATCCATCCTAGGACAAGCCAAACAGAAACATGCACGGGAATTCCTAGAAGCACGGCATTCCAACCGGAATTCCATCAACAAACACATTGATTTGGAGCCAATCTACCATCCCCTGAGAAAAAGAACAGGAAATGACATCACCAACCCAAGGAAACCTAACCAGATAAATAGAAAGCGGGACATAACACCAGCGCTTCGTCGGAGGCTCACTGATGATGTTACCTAGAATGGTGACGAAACGTCTGAAAACGAATCTTCCAGCTCAGCGAGCAAACTCACATCCAGAACCTCAACCTGAGCTACAAAGCTTCTCAAAACTCATTAGAACAATCCTCTGTGTAAAAAGATTGCCCCTCATTTCCTTTTTAAATCTTTCTCCTCTCATCTTAAAAATATGCCCCCTAGTTTTGAAATCCTCCACAGTAGGGAAAAGACATTTGGCGTTCACCTTATCTAGATCCCTCATTATTTTATAAACATTCATCGGGTGACCCCTCAACCTCCTATGTTCCAGTGAAAAAAGCCCCAGTCTATTCTCACCTTAAATCTCAAACCATCCATTTCTGGCAACATCCTGGTCAATCTTTTCTGAACCCTCTCCAGCTTAATAATATACTTCCTTGAACACTGACCAGAATTGGACACAACAGTGTAGAAGAGGCCTCACTAATATCCTGTACAACTTCAACATGGCATTCCAACTCTTCTCCTCAAAGGTCTGAGTAATGAAACACCTTCCTAACTACCGAAAGAACTACAGATGCTGTAAATTATGAACAAAAACAAAGTTGCTGTAAAAGCTCAGGAAGTCGGGCAGCATCTTTGAAGGAAAAAACAAAGTTAACGTTTCAGGTCCGGTGACCTTTCCTTAAAACTGGCATTTCCCCTCTTCGCTGTCGACTGTACTACCGATTTTGGTATCATCTGCAAGCTTACTAACCAGGCCTTCTATATTCTCATCTAAATCATTTATATAAATGACAACCAAAAGCAGACCCAGCAATGATCCCTGTGGAACACTGCTGGCAACAGGTCTCCATGATGGAAAACTTCCTTACATCACCACTCTCCATCTCCTGCCTTTTATCCAATTTTGTTTAGTTTCTACTCAATTAATATTCCAGTAATAAACATGCCTGATGAGTGGCGGAATGGTAACCGCACCCAAAGTGTTAACGCTGCTTTTTTTTCCCCATCACAGATGTTGCCAGACTTGGTGAGCTATTCCAGCAACTTTGTTTTAGTTCCTGATGAGCTGCGACTTTGTACTTGACTGACTTCCAACATCAAAAGTTCTAAATGTTGGAAGAGATTGGTTAACCTTGACTTCCTAGCTTGAAAATGTGCCTTTTATGCAAAGAAACTGTACTCTGGGACAGTGGTTTTGCAGATTTACCTGCAGGCCCAGCTGTGAATCAGAGTTGAAGAAGTTGCATGCACTGATGAATAGGCAGCTGTTTAGCCTCTGGATGGAATCCTGTGGAAGCGACGAGGGTCTAGGCCATTGACTCGAGAACTGATGAGGGAACGGCTTGCCCCAACCATCTTCCCTTCAGGGGAACACCAGCCTCAGGTCGCTGCCCTCAAGGGGTATGTCATCCTGACCTTGCTCCTCTCATGCGTCGGCAGCTACATCTTTCTCCCCTCTGGCACTTAATAGACCGGCGGCCGATCTGGTGCGATTTCATTCGCCATGAGCTGTTGGCTAACCAGAACCCAGCAGGTGTACTGAGCAGCAGTGTCACTTGGGAGGTGATGATCTCTGTTACCATGGCAACCAACCTACGATTATTGCTAGATCTCGGGCCAGGATTGAGTGAACCACCATTAGCACGCCGCTTCCCCTTCTTGATGTTGCACATTGAATGCCTTTGAAGGCCTGTTACATTTCTTAATGGTGACACCCCTGCCCACTGTTGAGTCAATACCAGTTGTTGTGGGATGATGTATGTGTGCGTCAGTTGCTCAGTTAGGGACTTTAACTCGCAACGAAGTTGGGAAGTTATGTAGAAGTCTTCTCACCATGGATTTAATCTGGCTCTAAGCAGAATTGTAGGTGGTACCATCCTTCTACCTGATTAAATGTCCTCTATTTCCAAACTTGCCACAACAGAAAGTACAAAATACCGCTGTTTTTGTTCTCAATTCATGGTTTAATTTTGCAATCAGTGTCGGAAGCAGCAGATTAGTTCAGTCCTTGTGAAATTGAAGGCAATGCAACAATTTAATTGGTCACTTTTTAACATGGTAGGTTCTCAAACTGAGGAAATGGTGAATGTTGTTGATCTTTAATGCAATATAATGGAGGAGAGAAAAATCTGGACTACAAAACCCACAGGAAGAAAATTATAATCTGTCAGTGCTGCCTCCATGAGAACAATGCCAAGTAAATACCCGTCCCCATATCGAACAATAGAAGTTTCCTGCATATCAGAACATACCCATTGAGTGGGGAACTGACGAATAATGCAGGAGCACCATCGGATTGAAATACTTTTATTCTAAGGATTTCAGAACATGCTGGGATTTTTATTGCAAGCAATACTTGTGATGGAATATTCTTTTAATGTCAAAGTGCTGCAACAGTTTGGAAGAACCGATATTAAATGGATATTATTGCAGATAATATATGTGAATGAAATAAAATTGTTTGCTTAAAGTATTTTGTAATTGGAATTGAATGTCACATTTTTGTATCTTAGTTGTCTTCTGTTTCTTATTTTTATAGAGCAGGTATTGTCCTGGTCACTTGTAATGCTGCCAATTCAAGATTAACTACATGGATGGTCTCTATCAGTTGCTGAATCCCCGATGTCAGTTTGTAATCCTGAATCCAATATTGTCACTTCATCTTTCAGTTCTGTTTATAATCAAAGTTTGAGATCAACAGCTTTCATTTTACTATCTGGAAGTCAATTAGTGCAGATTTTGTTTGTAAACCAGCGTTCTGTATGTAAAACTGCCTTGTTTAATTAGATTAGTTAGTTGAGATTCATTTTAGTGAAATGAATCCTAACTAAGCTTCATCTCTTCCTCATTCTGAACACATGCTATGTCACGCAATGGCTATTCAATTTTGCATTGGTGCCAGTTCAAACCATGTGTATTCCAACTACGCATTGATACAGATGAAATAGTACCATTTCCTTGTTCGTACCATTCTCACCATACAGTGTTTCAGCATTTCATTACGTTTCTGTGTACAGTTCTGAACCAGTCCCCTTGCCCCTGAGCTTGCCAAATGTCTCAATGTTGTCATGACATTGTCAAAGAATTCATTTCTTGGTAGATTCAGAGATAAATTAATGTAAACTAGTATGTGTTAATGCCTCTGCTGTAATCGGGCGAAACACTCAGGCCATTGTCTTAATTTTTCTCTCTTGTATTTTTTTGAAATGTTGACCATGCCATTTGCTCCATTTACTGGGATTGGACTTGTTACAGAAGTGCTGAACGTCAACTTGCCAAATACAATTGGCTAAAAAGTCTGAGGCCCATCAGTCTCTTGAAACACTTTTGCTGTGCAATCAACATTCCAACATTAATTGACAATGAAAAATTGCATACGTGCTTCAGAAGATTCGATTTGAAACAGAGATTTGTGAATATGAATGGAGCTATATATGTCTCCATCTCGGGCACCAACCTCAAGTCCACCTGGACTATCTCCAACACCTCCCTCACCTTCCTGGACCCCTCTATCTCCATCTCAGGCAACCACCTAGAAACCGATATGCATTTCAAGCCCACCGACTCCCACAGCGACCCAGGATACACCTCCTCCCACCCACCTCCTGCTAAAATTCTATCCCCTATTCCCAATTCCTTTGCCTTCGCCGCATCTGCTCCCAGGATGAGGCATTCCATTCCCGTACACCTCAGATGTCCTCGTTTTTCAAGGAGCGCAACTCCTCCCCACCCCCCCAACCCCCCGCAGTGGTGAAGAACGCCCTTGACCGTGTCTCCCTCATTTCCTGCAACTCATCCCTCACACCCTGCCCCTGCAATAACCACCAAAAGAGAACCCCTCATCCTCACATACCACCCTACCAACCTCTGGAGACAACGCATCATCCTCCAACACTTCCACCATCTGCAATCTGACCTCACCACCAAAGACATTTTTCCTCCGACCCTTGTCTACTTTCTGGAGAGACCACTCTCTCCGTGACTCCCTTGTCCGCTGCACACTCCCTTCCAACCCCACCACACCCGGCATTTTCCCTGCAACCACAGGAAGTGCAACACGTACCCCCATACCTCCTCCCTCACCCCCATCCAGGCCCCAAGAAGACTTTCCACATCAAGCAGATGTTCAACTGCACATCTACCAATGTGGTATACTGCATCCGCTGGACCCGTTGTGGCCTCCTCAACATCGTGGAAACCAAGGAGAGACTTAGGTGTTCTGCAAAGCAGTCCCTATGCTCGGTTCACAATAAACAACTGCGCCTCCCAGTCGCGAACAATTTCAACTTCCCCTCCTATTCCTTAGACGACATGTCCATCCTGGGCTTCCTGCAGTGCCACAACAATGCCACCTGAAGGTTGCAGGAACAGCAACTCATATTCTGCTCGGGAACCCTGCAGCCCAAAGGTATCAATGTGGATTTCACAAGCTTCAAAATCTCCCCTCCCCCTACTGCATCCCAGAACCAGCCCAACTCGTCCCCGCCTCCCTCACCTGTTCTTCCTCTCACTTATCCCTTCCTCCCACCTCAAGCCACACCCCCATTTCCTACCTACCAACCTCACCTCTTGACCTGTCCATCCTCCCCGGACTGACCTGTCCCCTCCCTACCTCCCCAACCTACACTCACCTCTACTAGCTCAATCCCACCTCTTTAACTTGTCTGTCTCCTCTCCAACTATCTTCTCCTCTATCCATCTTCGATCCGCCTCCCCCTCTCTCCCTATTTATTTCAGAGGCCTCTCCCCCTCACCCTCCCCCTTTTCTGATGAAGAGTCTAGGCCCAACATGGAAGCTTTTGTGCTCCTAAGATGCTGCTTGGCCTGCTGTGTTCATTCAGCTGCTCACTTTGTTATCCCTACATCTCTTAACAACCTCATTAAGTGAGTTCTTGAGTTAACTATGCAGGGTAGACTTAGAGTTTATCATTCTAACTTGCCAGCCCTGAAAGATGAAAGTTGGTTTATGTTGGATGCTTGTTTCATAGCTACGAAAGATATCCTGAACGGATTTTTCATGTCTTTTGTTGAGAACTTTACCCATTTAGTCACTCTAATCCTTTTCCTTTTTTAAAGTTTCCTTGGTAGTCATAAATTTTTAATGAATAAAATCTTTAGTCTTATACTAGATATTCCCAATTTCAGGAGAAAGTCCAGAGAGACCTTTTAAAGGAAAGGGTTTTAGAAAGAAAACCGAAGTTCCATTGATCAAAGTCATGAATAGTTGATAAATTATTTGCACTTCATATTTCCAGAACCTACCCTGGAAGACAGAGCCCAGAGAATTGCCAAAGCTGTCCGCAAACAGTCAATAGAAGTGAAGGAAAATTGGGAGCAATTGAAAACCCGTGCGAGCAACTGGCAGAAACAGGTGGAAAAGGCGTTGGAGAAACTTCAAGAACTGCAGAAAGCTCTGGATGATCTTGAGGCTCATGTGATAACAGCTGAGGGGGTCCACACTGATCAGCAACCTGTGGGTGACCTGCTTATTGACTCATTGCAGGGTCACATTGATAAAACCACAGTAAGTGCAATTACATTACACTTCACCTATGAACAGATGTAACCACAATGTTGTATCGAGACGATCAGTAATATGAGTACTTCAGTGATATTGATTGAATGGTTGTTAACTTAATTTGCAAATTAAAACTTAGTTGAGCATGCCTTCTGATGATATCACATCGTTAATATTAGTATAGTTGAGGATTCTATTAGTCAGTGACATCAGCTGAGTTATCTACTTGTTGCCAAGTTATCGTGATTAAAGGAAAAGTCTTACCACGCCATTTGGCGACTCCTTAGAGAGAGACAACTGGTTATGATTTAACCAGAAGATTACCATGCCTCAGGCAAGTAGAGGGTTTGAGGCGAAGATCATTTGTGGTAAGCTCACTGGTGTGGCAATTGAGCACTCTCTTGCAGGGGATCACTCTGCATCACAAACCAACCGTTCAGTCAACTGAATTTGAATAGAGTTTAGGATTGGAGAGCAATCCATGCATTTGTATTTTTTTTAATGAATGTTTCTCACTGGCAAACCTTTTAAAAGCCAGCTCAGCCATACAGGCTAGATCAGTTCTTGATCTCAGCTGAATTTTTTGATCTCGGGTGAGTCAGCGTTAGGAGTTCAGTGATTGGAATGAATTCACATGAAGTTAGCGAGAGGGATACTACACGTGAATAGATCAATGTTTTGAAAAGAGGATGAGATATGAGCAAAAGTTTAACTGATGTGGAAGACCAGCCAAAATCATCATCAACGGTGGAGCAGGCTTGAGCGGCCACGCAACATTGAGCTGCCGCTATTTGACTTGTTCTGTGAAGAGGAAGGAAAATGGTCAAAGTGTCAAAAATGCTGAAGACCTCATCATTCTACAACCTCAAAATTTGATTGTGTTCAGTATATTATCACTACTGGTACCCCTAAATCCTGGTCTATCATCTCAGCAACTCTACTCTGCCCAAAAGCTGGTTACTTGTGACATTTTTGAAGGATCTTCCCAAGTCTGAAAATCATTTTTGTGTTTGTAGAATCAGAGTTGGCGTGTGGAAGGAGGTCTTCTGGCATATCATAGCTCTTTGAAATAACTCCCCAATTTGTCCCCCTCTGCTGTGCAACGACTTCAACCACTTATATAATCTCTTTAATGGATGGAAACTTTTGAAGGCATCCGGAATGAGTATTAACGATCCCAGAATACAACTGAGCCTTATTAAGTTCTTAGTTCTGATGATCAAGAGCTTGATCAAAGAGGATTGTTTTAAAAAGTGCCTTAAAACAGGAAAGGTACAGAGGCTAAGAGGTGGAGGAAGTCTCTTGTTGGGTTTGAAGCCTACAAAATTAAATGTTTGGCAACCAAACATATCCTGAAGTATGGTCGGACTGGTGGAGATTATCCAAATAGCGATAGGCCATTTAAAATCAAGAGTGGGCAAGAGGACATAATTAGACGAGTGCAGATACCCTGAAGTATGGTCGGACTGGTGGAGATTATCCAAATAACGATAGGCATAGCCAAGGAACAATTTGGAAACAAAAATGAGAATTTAATAAAATTACTGTTAATACTATCAGTTAGGTAGAAAGGACAGAGAATAGGATTTGGTTCAAGATGAGTCTCAGGCAGTGGAGTTTTGACGACCTCAAGTGTTCAATGGGCAAATGTGGGACTCTAGCAGGGAATGCATTGGAATTGTCAGGTCCGGAAGTGAAGTAGTTTCAGTTGAAGGTTTCACTGCTAATGAGCCAAGACAAGAGACAGCTTTAGGGATTGCATGAATGTGTGGTCGGACGTTCATCGTGGGATAAACAAGATGCCAAGGTTGTGCTGAGACAAGCGTAACATTACATTGTTGCCAAGGAGGAGTAATGCACTCAGTAGGTCGTGAATAGAGATTGGTGTGGGGACCACAAACAGTGGTCTTCCCAGTTTTAAATTGTTGTCTCTACAGAGTTCCGCAACTTTATGTTCTGTTCAAAAGGCTTCACTGACAAGGAAACAGAAGTTAGCCATTTGTTTACTTGTCAATATATCTTGATTTTTCCACCATGTTCTCCAATTATTTCCAAAACCTGTGCAGTGTACTAAGTGAACCATTCAAACCTTAAAAGGAAATGTTAAAGTTGTGGAATATAAAGTTAAATTTATTTTCTTGAAAATTTAAATAAATTACATGAGGGTTTGACCAAGACTGAAAGGAATTAGATGGGACACCAGATGAATAAAACAAGCAGTAGTAAGGTGGTATTAGCTGGATGTTCCTGAAGAAAGAGAACGCAGCCAACCTTTCTTCCATAAGGGGGATTAATTGTGTGGTGTCAGACACAGTTGATTAAATCATTCCTTCTGCCTTTACTGCCTGACTGTACTATGGTTGTAATATTTACTTTTTTAAAGGCTCAAGGTTAGACATACTTGTCATTTTATAAATTTTAAGAAGTTGGCTTATTGTCAAGTCACGGTAGGATTGAAAACACATTCTATAAGTGTTTGAAGTCAGAAGTCACATGACACCAGCTGAGAGTCCAACAGGTTCATTTGAAATCACACAAGCTTTTGGAGTGCAGCCCCTTCATCAGGTGCAGTTAGTGAGGTGACCACAGCTTATAAGCAGAGAGATCAAAAGATCATAGAATTGGCGTGAGTGGAGTGTCAGGTAATAACTCTATACAGGTGACCAAGCGTGTCAGAGGCAAGCAAAGTGTTTATAAAGTCAATGTCAGTGCTGTGCTGTCATGATAATCAGGCAGCGCAACAGGAATGTACAAAAGGTGACATCTCAGGTCAGACTCTGACTTGTAGTTTCGAGGCTTGTGTTCAGAATCTGTCTTAGAGTTTTAACCTTTATTTCAAAAGCAAGAATTTGTAAGATGCCACACTGACTGACTGTAACTACAAGTTGTGTGCTTCTTCAACAAAATATCTGCAAATAAACAAACATCCTGGATGAAGACTTATTATCTGACACTCCACTCACACCAGTTGTCTGCTGTTTTGATCTGTCTGCTTATAAATTGTGTGCCTGTGTGTTTTCCTCTCTGACCGTACCTGATGAAGGGACTGCACTCCAAAAGCTTGTGTGATTTCAAATAAACCTGTCAGATTATAACTTGATGCCATGTGACTTCTGACTTTGTCTATCCTAGTCCAACACCAGCACCTCCACATTATAAATATTTGGAACCAAGTCAGTGCAACAGGTATACGTTGAACATTTGACTTCGGAAGGATGCCTAGTGCTGAAAAATTCATTAATAACAAAGGATTTCTCCATTATGCCATCTATCGTAACATGCTGCGTCTCACAGTCATAATGAAAGGATGCCCACTTTAATTCAGCAGCGCCAACAACAGTTATGGATATTTTTAGCATGGGAGGAGGCCATTCAACCACTTTATCTGTACCAGCTCTCTCCCAGAGCAACAAAATTAATCCTTTTCTTGAACTCGTTCCACATATTTCACAGGATTGAAATATATAGGTACATAGTTAAGAGATTTTAACATCAAGTGAGCAGTTCTCGCACTACACCTTGTCACTAAAAATTGAAAACGTGACTTACAAAGAGTGAGTCTTTATTTTGTTCTGTTGTGATGATGAAGAAGATGCAAGTCCAAGTGCTGGAACTGGCCTCTTGAACTTAGAAATTTTTAAATGTGTATAAAATGAATTCCGTGTGCATCTACGAAAAGCAGTTTTATGGAAGGAAAAGGTACCAAAGAAGATTTGGTGTATTGTACTTTATCCTATTATACTCCAACCTGTGAAAACAGAACTCTACTTTCCTGTGCCTCCCAAATCCCGAGTCTGTCCCTGCCCCCATTGACCATGAGGACACGGCCGGAGACCCCAACCGATGATGTCACATTCGCCTCCGCCGGCCACACCACTTCCGGGACCGCTGCTGCAGTCACCGCCTCCACTTCCAGTTACAACACCACACACACCACCCTCGCCGCAGCTGCTGCCGCCCACCCCGATACTCCAACCGCCGACGGAACCCCGCCCACGGCCGACGCCGACGGAACCCCGCCCACGGCCGACGACCTCATCGCTCCGCCCACAACCTTCACAGCCAGCAACCCCAGTGAAGACAGTCACATTGAACCCTGCCGCATGTTCACCATCCCCCCAGACCTCCCACTAACTGAGGACGAACGGTTAGTCCTTAGTAAGAGGTCTCCTTTGTCCCTCTACAACCACACATCAACGAATACCAGTCACGATTGGACATAGAACAGTTTATCCGCCGCCTTCGCCTCCACGCGTACTTCTTCAACCGGGAACCTAACCCTCCCTCCACTAACCCCTTCACCCGCTCCCAACACAAGTCCTCCTCCTGGACACCACCCCCAGGCCTCCTACCTTCCCTCGACCTCTTCATCTCTAACTGCCGTCGAGATATTAAACCGCCTCAATCTCTCCACCCCTCTCACCCACTCCAACCTCTCCCCCGCAGAACGGCCGGCCCTCCGCTCCAACCCCAACCTCACCATCAAACCCGCAGACAAGGGTGGCGCAGTGGTAGTATGGCGCACTGACCTCTACATCGCCGAGGCCAAACGCCAACTCTCCGACATCACCTCCTACCGCCCCCTCGATCATGACCCCACACCCGAGCACCAAACCATCATCTCCACACCATTCATGACCTCATCACCTCAGGGGACCTCCAACCCACAGCCTCCCACCTCATTGTTCTCAACCCCGCACGGCCCGTTTCTATCTCCCTCCCAAAATCCACAAACCTGCCTGCCCTGGTCGACCCATTGTCTTAGCCTGCTCCTGCCCCACTGAACTCATCTCCACCTATCTGGACTCCATTTTCTCCCCTTTGGTCCAGGAACTCCCTACCTAAGTCCGTGACACCACCCACGCCCTCCACCTCCTCCAGGACGTCCAATTCCCTGGCCCCCAACACCACAGTTAATCAATGCGGTAGGGTTTCAAAACTAACGGACTTACCTAGGGCCGAATGTTGTGGATGTGAAAATAAGTAGACTTTGTGACATCAGGCCTATGTGGTCAGAATTTAAACTCTGGGTCAAAATAACAAAGGGTGCAACGAAAACCGGTAGCTAGCAAGCAGACCTCCTTTCAAGGACCAAAGATAATGGCTTCGTTCTGTTCAAGATTTAATAGATGGAAACTATCCGGTTATGTGGAGACAGTGGAAGAAATGAATGAGGGGGTGGATAGATCTGGGCATTGCCACCATGTATGTGGAAAGTGCAGTGCTTTCACATGATATTGCTCTGGGGCAGTGTTCAGATGAGAAAAGGAGTGGGATTTTACTGATTTGGCCAGACCTAAGTGATTCACACCCACAGCCATGCTGTCAAAGATTTGTGGAAGCCAGCAAAACTGAACTTGACTGTTTGCAGTAAATGTACAGCATTTCAGATGTCACTTGATCCTGCAGATTGACTCCCTAGAATCTGCTTGTCAAATGATTTATATGGCTAAAAGGTTCAAGTATGATTTTGTGCTGTGGAACTCATCTCGAACCGAAACTCGCCAGTTTTTATATCAAGATCTGGAGAAAGTATTAGTTTTTTGAAGATGTTCTGATACAGAGATAGACTAATAGTTTCCTGAGAAATCGTGGGGCATTGGCCAGGAAGTTAAACAAACAGTGGGGAATAAAACAAACTTGACCTGAATCCTATGTTAAGTATATAATGGATTTGTTCCACAGTGAGGATATCAAAAGATATTCTAATTTTTAAGATGAGACACTCAGGATAATTTGGGTAGGATGCACTTCTTGAAGGGACCGGAAAGGTACAGAATTATCCATAAGATGTGAAAAATTTGAAATGAAGACCAAACCTTTTGAGGCTGGGGTGGGGAAGAAATGAAGGTCCAATTTTGCTCATTCAACCTCTCCCATTGACCAAATGCATTTGTAGTGTCTGTAAGGTTGGTGACGGCACTTAAATGAAGAAAAATCAACATGGACATGCTGGACATAACCATGAACAATCAATCTCTTGGCAAGGATAATGTGACAGGGCATTTGAAAAGCCAGGTTATTGTAATTTGAATTAAGAGATCAGGCTGTAGAACTTGAGATCAATCTCAGAATAAAATGTAACAACAGCGATAGATGAGGAACCTCTTCACTCACAGAGAGGTGAACTTTGTAATTCTGTACTCCAGAAAATGTGGAGCCTCAGCCAAGAAGTATGCTCAGGACGGGGATTGACATGCTGGGGTAGTCAGTGAAGCACTATTAATGTCACAGGATTAGTAATCCGGAGGCCTGGGACAATGCTGTAGAGTATAGTCTTAAGTTCCACTGTAACAGCTGATGGAATTTGAATTCAGTTCAATATAATTTTGGGGGTAGGTGGGAATGTGGAGCCGAGATTGCAGTCAAGTCAGCCACGACCTTCTTAAATGGTGAAGCAGGCTTGATGGGGCCAGTTATCCAACACATGCTCAAATTGATATAATCATAAACAAAGCTGGTCTCAGTGATGGTTACACTGTCACTGTTACACTATTCACCGTTATAACAACTTGACTCATTCACTGATGTTCTTTAAGAAAGGAGCTCTGCCATTCTTATTTGATCTCACCTCCATATGACTCCAGATCCACAATAATGTGGTTGACACTTAACTGCACTCTGAAATAGTCAAACAATTTGGAGGAACTAGGGATGGGCAGCAAATACTGTCCTTGCTACTCCTGCTCCTTGTTGCTATGACCCTATATGCTCTAACATATTAACCAATTTCCTCTTTGAATCCATTTGAGGAGCAGTGTATATTTTGTATCGCTTGGTGATTCTCCAAGTATCTGATGGATTTTGCATAGTTCCTTCTACCTTCTAAATGTGAGCTCCTTCCAGTGTTTAACCTTTAAGGTAGGCAATCGTTCTCGAACCTTTTTGATTGAATGCTTTCATATTAATAGCAATCACTAACCTATCTATTATTAATTGCATATTCATAAGACCAAGGGCTACATGTAAAGAAGTGTTCTAATCATCTTTTTAAAAAGCTACTTCCTGACGGTTATCATGGAAATGAGATTAGATTCCCTACAGTATGGAAACAGGCACTTCAGCCCATCCCCCTATCACCGACACACACCCCTGAACACTCTGGGCAATTTAGCATGGCCACTCCCCCTAGTCAGCACATCTTTGGACTGTGGGAGGAAACCGGAGCACCCGGAGGAAACCCACGCAGACACGGGGAGAATGTGCAAACTCCACACAGAGAGTTACCTGAGGCTGGAATCGAACCCGGGTACTTGGTGCTGTGAGGCTGCAGTGCTAACCACTGAGTCACTGTGCTGCCCCGATGTGTGTATTTGCTTCTAACTGTGATATCTGTCAGTCCCTGGACTGGTGTTTGATAAGGGCACTCATAATGTATATCCACTTTATGCAAATGCTCTTCTATTGTTCGCCTGATAAATCAAGAAAAGGGCTGGATCCTTTTGTATATTTTTAACATCACATATTCATGATTTACATTTCGTTGAGCGTTTCAAATTGCAGTAATTAAACATTCATGACAGATAAAAGCATTCCAGAATTGTTCCGACTTGATGATAAATAGTGAATATCTGTTCTTGACTGCAGCTTTCCAGCCTATCAGTGCAGAGAGGCATTGCTTAGCAAGGTTGGATGAGGAATATTACTGTTCCAATTAGTTACATTTAATTTATCACCATTGAAGCTCGCGTTAGTTAGTGTGCTTTTTTCCAATATATTTAATCTCAAGTTATGACAGATGATTTGATTTGTAGATCTCAAATTACCTCTCTACTGTAGAACCCAGTTTTGAAACAATTGATATGAGGCACTTATTGTACTGTCACTGATGCTGTCATTATACGACCAGAGTATGGCTGTAATGCTGAATTACTTTAGCCTGCCTTCATGAAGCAGTGCAATCTTTCCGAGATAAGGATGAGGGGAAGGTGCATATAAAAGATTGATTTATAAAATTGAGATTCATGGAATATATAGGTCACTATCAAATTTGGTTAAAAAAGATGGCTGAAGGACAGAAGCAGCAAGTTATGGTAAATAGATGAGAACATCGCTATTAGCAGTTTGCCAAGTATGAGGACACTGATTTTTGGAGATAGATGCACGATTTGAATTTGGGAATATGGCATACAGAAGGCCCTTCAGCCAATCAAGTCTGCGCTAATCCCACTTTGCAGCACTTGGAGAATAACCTTTAATTTCACGTGCTCATCCCAGTACCTTGTTAAAAGTTGTGAGCTCTCTTGTCTCAACTACCCTTCTGGGTAGTGCATTCCAGATTACCACCACCCTCTGGGTAAAAATATTTTTCCTCAAATCCCCTCTACATCTCCTGCCCTTCACCTCATAATTGTGTCTCCTTGTCATTGACCCTTCAACTAAGGATACGGCTGCTTCCTAACCTTGCCCCTCCTCATCTTCTGCACCTCAGTCACGTCCCTCCTCAGCCTTCTCTGCTCTAAAGAGAACAATCTGACCTTATCCAGCTAGTCTCCGTAGCTAAAGTGCTCCGCCCCAGGCAATATCCTAGTGAATAATCTCTGCACCCCCTCCAATTCAATCACATCCTTCCAACAGTGTGGTGATGAGAACTGCATACAGTATTCCAACTTTGGCTTAACTAAAGTTCTGTACAATTCCAACGGAACCTTCCAGCTGAAACCATCTGTGCCATGACTGATAAAGGCAAGTTCTCAGTACGCATTCTTAATCATCCTGTTAACCTGTCCTGCCACCTTCAAGGTTCTGTGTACAAGCACCCCATGATCCGTCTGTGTCCCCTCAGCCTCCTAGTGTCTTGCCATTCATTGAGTACCTCCTTGTCTTGTGACTTCTTCCGATGTGCATCACCTGATATGTTTCAGGATTAAATTCTGTCTGCCACTGATCTGCTCATCTGACCAACCCATCTATATCTCATTATGTTGTATATATCACGAACAGTGAGGGACCCAATATGGAACGTTGCAGTACGCCATTTGACACAAGCTTCCAGTCGCACAAACAGCCTTCTACCTCTGTGCTCTGTCTCTTACCACTGTGCCATTTTAGAACTACCTTGCCGTAATAGCCAGTGGTGCCAGATGTGTTTACCTTTAATATCAGTCTCACATGTGGGACCTTGTCAAAGGCGTTTTTGAAATCCATACAAACTGCATCAGCTGCAGTATAAGCATAGAGCGCAGAAGCAGAAATAGGCCATTCAGCCCTTTGAATCTGCTCTGCGATTCAAAGAGACCATGGCAGAACAGTTAATTCTCCAGTCTACTTTCCTGCCTTTTCCCAATATCTGCTGTCTATCTCAACCTTAAATTCACTTCATGACCAGCCTCAATAGTCTTTTGTGGCAAAGAATTCCACAGATTTGCAACCCTCAGAGGGAAGAAATTCCTCCCAATCTCTATCTTAAATGTGTGACCCCTTATTCTGAGATTATGCCCTCTGGTCCTAGACTCTCCCACAAGGGAAAACAAACTCTCTGCATCTACCCTGTCAAAAATCTTATAAGCTTCAATAAGGTGGCATCTCATTCTTCTATATTACAACAAGAACAGATTCAATCTTCTTAACCTCCTAGAACTTATTTGAACTTCCTCCACATCCTTAGATATTTCTCCCAAAACTGTTCTCAGTGTTACAGCTGTGATCTGACAATTGCCTCGTACAATTTTAACAAAACCTTTTATATTCCATTCCATTTGCCTTCTTCGTTACCCAATGAACTTGGATGCTTGCTTTTTGTGATTCGTAGACGAGAATATTTAAATCCCTCTGTTCCGTAGCTTTCTGCAGTCATTCTCCATTAAATAATAACCAGCTTTTCTATTCTTCCTGCCAAAATACATTAGCTCAGATTTCCCTGCATTATATTCCATCTGCGAAGTTTTTGCCCATTTGCTTAGCCTTTCAATATCTCTCTGCAGACTTTTTGATTAATCCTTACTAGTTGCCTTCCCACATGGTTTTGTGTCATCAGCTACAGTATATTCTCTTTCGTCATTCAAGGCATTAATGTATTTCATAAATAATTGTGTCCCCAGCACTAATCTGTGCGGCGCTCCGCTAGCTGCAGGTTGCCAGTCTGAAAATGCCTCCCTTGTCCCAATTCTGTCTTCTATGAGTGAGCCAGTCCTCTGTTCATGATAATATACAACAGCAACATCATGGACTATTATCTTATTAAGTAGCCTAATGTGTTATAGCTCATCAAAACCCTTGTGAAAATCTGGGCACCTACATACCTCGCAAAATTATATCAAAATTGTGAAGTGTGACCTCACTTTGATGAAGCCATGCTGATCAAACCTTGCATTTCCAAGTGGAGATGAATTCTCTCCTCCAGAATTTCCCCAGTTGTTTCCCTCCCACTGATATGAGATTCATTGGTCTGTAATTCCTGGTGTATCTCTCTCTCTCCTTGAAAAATGGTACCACATTAGTTGTCCTCTACCAATTCCCCTGTAGCCAGAGAAGAATTCAAAGTTTGGGTCAGAGCCCCTGTGATTTCCTCTCATCTCTTATTGTGGCATATGATACAACCCCTTCAAACCTAGAGAATTATCTACTTTTAGGCCTAGCAAAGCCTCACTCCCTGTGTCAGTCTGCTCAAGTACCTCAGTCCCTGTCCCCAAGTTCTCTACCTCCATCTTCCTCCTCTTGAATGTAGACTAAAGTGAAACACTCTACCAGTGTCCTTCTGTACGGTATAAAGTTTTCCCCCGGACCCTAATGGGCCCCATTCTTTCTCTGGTTATCTTCTTCCCCTAAATGTACTTGTGAAATATCTTGGGATCTGTCAAATTTTATCTTCATGTTTTTTCATGCGCCTGTTTCCTCCTAACTGCTTCAAGTTCCCTCTGAGCTTTCTATACTCCACTAAGGCCTCCATCATTTGCTCCCTTTGTACCTACTAAAAGCCTCTTTTTTTTTGTTCTTAACCAATTCTGAATATTCCTACACATCCAGGGTTCTTTGTCTTGTTATTTCCAAATTTCATCCCAAAGGAAACATGTTGGGCCTGTGCTTTCCCCATTTTCTTCCCAATCACACGTTCACTTTCTACTGTAGAATTTGCCAGACGTAGCTGAACCTGGTCTACTTTGGTCAGATCCTGCTTTATTTTAATAACATCTGCCTTCCTCCGATCCAAAATTTTTTTTTGCAATCTACCATTTTCCTTTTCATAACAGTGGTTGCTATCACTATATTCTCCCCACTACCACCTTAAACACCTTGGCAACTTTGTTCTCAAGAATTAGATCTGGGACTGGACCGTCCCTTGATGGACCTTCCATATGTTGACACAATAAACTCTGCTGAACACGTATATAGAAATCCAACTCCTCTTTACACTGTGCACTTTACACTCGATAACAAGGTGGACATTATTTTAAAAAGAAAGGTTTAGAGGGGATTAGAGGAAAACCTTTTTCATCCAGAGGGGTCTGAAATGCACTCTCTGGGATTATAGTTGAGACGGGAAATCTCAGAATCTTTAAAAAGCACTTGACGTGTCATTACGTTCAAGGCTATGACCTAGTGTGTTGACAGTGGGTCTAGTGTATATAATAGTATGTCCTTGATAGCGCAGACTCAGTGGGTTGAAGGGCCTCATATATTGTATGATTCACTGATTATGACTATCCCAAACAATGTTGAGGAAGTTGAAATCCCCTGGTATAGTTACCATCTTATTATTGCACACCTCAACATGAGCAATACAGCGTGAAGTTCCAAAATTTACCACGATTGCCAAGCTTGCAGGAGCCCAAACAATGAGGATGATTCCGATCAGCTGCAATAGGCCACCAGAATGGGAAATGACACGGCAGATAGAGTTCAATACAGCAAAACGTGAGGGGATCTGGGATACAGTGTGGTTTAGTCAGCAGTGGCCCTCCTTCTGAGTCAGAAATGTCGGTGTGATTCTCACTCCGAGACAGAAGGACCCAGTATTCAGTGCAGGAAAGCAAACTTGTGTGGTAATGAATCCTCAGCCTGGATCGACGGCTTAGGTTAGCGGCAGATATATCTACAAGATGAAAAGATGATAATTGCAAAGAGTGGTGATCTTTGCTCACTGTTCTGAGTTCGGGTCACCAGACCCGAAACGTTAACTCTATTTTTCCCTTCACGGATGCTGCCAGACCCACTGGGATTTTCCAGCAACTTTTCGCTTGTTGTTGTCGTTGATCAACTTGCATTGTGTTATCCCATATAAAATGGGAAATGTCCAAGGAAAAAGAAAACGATGCATGAGGTGAAGCAGTTAACTAAAGGGATAGTGGCAAACAATAAATACTCGAAAGACATTGTTCCAAAGAGTGTGTGAGGACTGAAAAACCCAGGAATGTAGGGGTCATAAAGCCATAAAATGAAGGAATGGAAGTAGGCTTTTTAGCCCATTGAATTTGCTTCACCATTCGATCAGATCATGGCTATCTCTGTTTTGAATATTCTTAGTAACCCAGCTTCAACAGGCCTCTGGAGTAAACAATTCCACAAAATCAAGCCCACAAAGGAAATAAATTCATCTTCATCCCTGTCTTAAATATGTCACGCCTTATTCTGAGATGATGCCCTTTGGCCGTAGATTCTCCTCCAAGAAGAACCAAACTTTCTGCATCGACACTAACAGTTCCCCTAAGAATCCTGTATGTTTTAATAAGGTAACCTTTTACTCTTCTAAATTCTAAAGAGTACAAGTCCAACCTATTTGACCTCCTTAGAAAGAAGATCCTTCTGTACCTAGAATCAACTTAGTTAACCTTCTCTGGACTGCCTCCAATGTTGAGGTTTCTTTCCTTTGATAAAGGGCCAAAAGTATTTGCTGTGTTTGAGATGTGGTCTGTCTAGTACTTTGTATTGTTTTAGCAATACTTCCCTCTTCTTTTATTCCATTCCTTCTAAAGGCCAACAGGAGACTTCCTTGTTAGTTGCTGAGCATGGTTGCTAACTTCTTATGATTCATGCACAAGGACCTCCAAATTCCTCCTGTACTGCAGCTTTCTGCAATCTTTTTCCATTTTAATAACATATAGCTCTTTTATTCTTCTTGCCAAAGCACATAACCTGACATTTTCCACATTATATTCCATCTGCCAAGTTTGTGGCCATTCACTTTGCACGGAAACATAAGAAGTAGAATGAGAAATGGGCCATTTGGCCCTTCACGCTTGCTGTATCATTCATAATGAATATATCGAATCATCCAACACAGTAGCCTGTTCCTCCTTTAACCTTATATCCTGTGATCCACTTAGTTCCAAGTGCTAAACCCAAACTCCTTTTTGAAACTGTGCAATGTTTTAGCATTGATTGATTTCTGTGGTAGTGAATTCTGTAGGCTCATCAGTCTCTGGGTGAAGAAATATCTCCTCATCTTCGTTTAAGGGTATGAAGAATGACTGTGACTCCTTTGATCTGTACATCCCTGCCATCAAGAACATCTGCCCTCCATTTGACTTGACTGGTCCTGTAAGAATTTTAAGCTTCGATGAGAAGCCCCTTCATTCTTCTGGATGCCAGTGGTATAATCTTATCTGACGCAACCTCTCCTTATATGCCAGTCTGCCTTCCAGGAATCAGTCTGCTAAACCTTTGCTGCCCTGTCCCTAGAGCAAGAGTGTGCTTCCTCAGATAAAGAGGTCAAAACTGCACGTAATATTCTTGGTATGTAATTGCAGCAAGACATCCCCACTCCTGAATGCAAATTCTCTCACTCTGAAGGCCCTTCTGCTATTTGCCATCTTAACTGCTTGCTGCACCTGCATGCTTACCTTCAATGACTGAAGTACAGGTTTGCCCAGATCTTATTCTACATACCCATGTCTTAATTTATATCCATTCAGTTTTTGCCTTTCCGTTTTTGCTCCCAAAGTGGATAATCTAACATATATCCGTGTAATACTGTATCTGTCTCACATTTGCCCAGTCATTCAGCTTGTCCCAATGACACTGAAGCATCTCTGCATCCTCCTTACAGCTCACCCTCTCATCCAGCTTTGTGTCACCTGCAGATTTGGAGATATTGCATTTGATTCCTTTGTTTGAATAGGTGGGTAGCCGGAGTCTGAGCACAGATCCTTGTGACACACCACCTGAGTCTGCCTTTGGAAAAAGACCGTTTATTCCTATCCTTTGATACTTGCTGACCAGTTTTATTTCCATCTCAATATACTACGGCAATCCCATGGGCTTTAATTTAAAGCACTAATCTCTTATGTGGGATTTTGTTAAAAGCCTTCTGAAAGCCCAAAGAAACCACATCCAGTGGTTCCACCCTCATCAACTGAATGAGTTACATCCACAAAGAATCCCCTAAAAATTTTCAAGTGTGATTTCCCTCTGTCCCTTTCATAAATCCCTGCTGTCCCTGTTTGATCTTGCCACAGATCAGCTGTTAAATATTTTATAGTAAAGAGACCTGAAATTCCTCCACCCAGCGAATCCATTGTTCCTGGTATTATGGCAGGGTGTGGGAATGTCCTTAGTCACCTGAGGAGCCTGGTACAACCAGAGAAGCCGGGTTTCAAAACTTATGAAGAAATAGTAGGAATAGTGGCAGCTGAGAGATGAGCACCAACACAGACTCACAACTGCCATTGGTGTGAAAGAGCACTTCACTCAACAGCAAATTGCTGGTATAAATTAGTCGTATGCAGAAACTGCGGCAATAAAGGGCCCATTGAATGGGTGTGTTTGAGAAAGAAATATGAACAGAGTACAGCAAAAGTACTGAAAGTGAAGAGTAGGAAAAAAATCTACATGGTACAATGACAGCATGGATAATCTGCTAGTTTCACTGGGAGGACCATGGCTGGAAAAAAAATCAAACTCAGTTGGGTTGAACTGAGTTGCTTGTCAGATTCTGAAACTGATTCATTGCAAAATTCTAAAGAAGTGTGCCATTATTTTCATCGGGATCTGGGAGACATGGGGAAGACCTCTGTCGAATTGAAAATCAAGTATGAGAGTCAAGCAAAATGTTGCAAGGCAGGATCAGTGCCTCGTGCAATCAGACTAAAGGTTGAGGCAGAATTAAACCTACTTGACAGGGCTCAGAAAGGATTTCCAATGATGTTGCCAGGGTGGAGGATTTGAGCTATGGGGAGGCTGATTAGACTACTTGGCCTGCAGTTTTGGAGGCTGAGGGGAGAACTTGGAGGTTTGTAAAATCATGAGGGGCATGGATAGGATGAGTAGCCAAGGTCTTTTCCTTCAAGTAGTGGAGTCAAAAACTAGACGGCACAGCTTTAAGGTGAGGGGGGAAAGATTTAAAATGAACGTAAGGGGCAACGTTTTCCAAGCAGAGGATGGTGTGTGTAAGGAATGAGCTGCCAGAGGAAGTGGTGGAAGCATGTACAATTAGGATATTTAAAAAGCACTTGGATGGGTACATGAATAGGAAGGGTTTAGAGGATATGGGCCAAATACTGGTAAATGGGATTAGATTAATTTAGGATATTCTGTTCGCGTAGATGAGTTGGACCAAAGTGTTCTGTTTCGATGCTGTACGCCTCTATGACACTATGACCATAATTGAGTGACACTGGTCAAGATTGGAATCCTTGAATCCAAAAATGATTGGCCCACACCTATCATTCCACTGATAGATGGAGTATACATCTGCGTTGCTTACAAGTTCGCTACTAATCCAGCACTATGTGCTGAGCAGTATGCTTTGCTTGTAATCGATGACCTACTTGTTGGACCAGCTAGAGGTCTGCTTTTCAGTAAGATTGACCTTAGTCAAGTCTATCTCCAGATGAATAGAGATCCTAAGTCACGGGAATACTTGATTATTGTGACACGTAAAGTAGTATTCAAAAACAAGAGATTTCCATTTGAAATCCATCAGTGCTTGGATTATTCTAACATGCCATGGATCAGATTTGAAGTGGATTGAAAGGAGTCCAGTGTTACCAAGACAATATTTTACTCACAGGGAGAACCTAAAAAAGAGCATCCTCACAAGTTAGATTTGAAGAAGTGAGGAAAACTGACTGTGATTTTTTAAAAAAGATTTCCATACAATACTAAGGCCATATCATTGATGCCATGGCATTATACAAGTCCCCTTCAAAAGTAAAAACTGAAGTTCACTGTGGGATGCTGTAAATCAGACACTTAGGAGAGAATGCTGTAGGATTTTAGATTACCCTTGCCAAATGAGTTGACAACAAACAGTCCTTATGTAGACATTTTCTACTTTGAGCAAGTAGGGAACACTCTGGCAACGGTAGGACAAATTAAGAGAGACAGTCAAAATAACCCACGACTACGTGAGTGGTGGGTGTGTTACTGCAAATGGAGCAACTGGAACTGAAACCACATGTCATGTGGAAGCTAGAACTATCTATACAAGGAGGAGGTCTCCTGTGGGGAATGAGGGTCATCACTCCACCACAGCTAAGGAAACGCACGTTAAAGGTCAGGATCGGGATTCCCAGAAGGTATGTTGCCTCCCTGGTGCCAGGGTCCAGGACGTCTCCGATCGGGTGTATAAGGTTCTAAAAGGGGAGGGTGAACAGCGAGAAATCGTGTTACATATTGGGATTAATGATATAGCCAGAAAAAGGATTGAGGATATAAAAAGTGATTTCAGGGAGTTAGGATGGAAGCTGCAAAGCAGGACGAACAGAGTAGTGTTCTCTCGTTTACTACCGGTGCCACGAGATAGCGAGGCGAGGAACAGGGAGCGGGCGCAGCTTAACACGTGGCTGCGCAGCTGGTGTAGGAGGGAGGGCTTCAGATATGTAGACAATTGGGATGCCTTCTGGGGAAGGTGGGACCTGTACAAGATGGACGGGTTGCATCTGAACTGGAAGGGGACCAATGTCCTGGGTGGAAGGTTTGCTCGAGTAGTTTGAGAGGGTTTAAACTAGTATGGCAGGTGGGTGGGAACCTGAGCTGTATACCGGAGGTGAGAGTTGATGCAGGTGAGGCAGTAGCAAGAGGTAGACCAGCTAGTGGGAAGGATTTTCCCGGGAAGAAACCAAGGGATCGGTTAAAGTGTGTTTGCTTTAACTCAAGGAGTATCAGGAATAAAAGTGATGAACTTAGAGCATGGATCAGTACCTGGTGCTATGATGTTGTGGCCATAACAGAGACATGGGTTTCTCAGGGGCAGGAATGGTTGCTGGATATTCCAGGGTTTAGAGCATTTAAAAAGAATAGGGAGGGTGGAAAAAGAGGAGGCGGTGTAGCACTACTAATCAGAGAGGGTATCACAGCTACAGAAGCTTCCATTGTCGAGGAAGATCTGCCTACCGAGTCAGTGTGGGTGGAAATTGGGAACAGCAAGGGAGTAGTCACCTCGTTAGGGGCTTACTACAGGCCCCCCAGTAGCAGCAGGGAGATTGAAGAAAGCATAGGTCGGCAGATTTTGGTAAAGTGCGGACGTAGTAGGGTTGTTGTAATGGGTGACTTTAACTTTCCTAATATTGATTGGAACCTCCTTCGAGCAGGAGATTTGAATGGTGCTGTTTTTGTAAGGTGTGTTCAGGAGGGTTTCCTAACTCAGTACGTTGACAGGCCGATGAGGGGAGAGGCCATTCTAGACTTGGTGCTCGGAAACGAGCCGGGGCAGGTCTCAGATCTTGTGGTGGGAGAGCATTTTGGTGATAGTGACCATAACTGCCTCACATTGTACATAGCTATGGAGAAGGAGAGGATTAGACAAAATGCGAAGATATTTAATTGGGGAAGAGGAAACTATGATGCGATTAGACATGAGTTGGGAAGCATGGACTGGGAGCAATTGTTCCATGGTAAGGGCACTATAGACATGTGGAGACTGTTTAAGGAACAGTTGTTGTGAGTGATGAGTAAATATGTCCCTCTGAGACAGGCAAGAAGGGGTAAGAAAAAGGAACCTTGGATGACGAGAGCTGTGGAGCATCTCATCAAAAGGAAGAAGGTGGATGCTTTGGAGAGGGTTCAGAGGAGGTTGACCAGGATGCCGCCTGGACTGGAGGGCTTATCTTATAAAGAGAGATTGACTGAGCTCGGACTCTTTTCATTGGAGAAAAGGAGGAGGAGAGGGGACCTAACTGAGGTTTACAAGATAATGAGAGGCATAGATAGAGTTGATAGCCAGAGACTATTTCCCAGGGCAGAAATGGCTGACACGAGGGGTCATAGTTTTAAGCTGGTTGGAGGAAAGTATAGAGGGGATGTCAGAGGCGGGTTCTTTACACAGAGAGTTGTGAGAGCACGGAATGCGTTGCCAGCAGTAGTTGTGGAAGCAAGGTCATTGGGTTCATTTAAGAGACTGCTGGACATGCATATGGTCACAGAAATTTGAGGGTGCTTACATGAGGATCAATGGTTGGCACAACATCGTGGGCTGAAGGGCCTGTTCTGTGCTGTACTGTTCTATGTTCTATGTAGCTTACATAAGGTGGACGAAGCTAGGGTCAAGCTCAGTTCTAGAGGATTACAGGCAGGCGAGGAAAGAGCTCAAAAATGGTCTGAGGAGAGCCAGGAGGGGGCACGAGAAAGGCTTGGCAGAACGGATTAGGGAAAACACAAAGGCATTTTACACTTAGGTGAGGAATAAGAGAATGGTCAAAGAAAGAGTCGGGCCGATCAGGGATAGCATAGGGAACTTGTGTGTGTGGAGTCTGAGGTGGTAGGGGAAGCCCTAAATGAGTTTTTTGCTTTTGTCTTTACGAAAGAAACAAACTTTGTAGTGAATGAAACCTTTGAAGAGCAGGTGTGCATGCTGGAATGGATAGAGATAGAGGAAGCTGACGTGCTGAAAGTTTTGTCAAACATTAAGCTTGACACGTTGCCAGGCCTGGACCAGATTTGTCCCTGGCTGCTTTGGGAAACGAGAAATGCAATTGCTTCGCCACTCGCGAAGATCTTTGCATCCTCGCTGTCCACTGGAGTCTGACCTGAGGACTGGAGAGAGGCAAATGTAATTCCTCTCTTCAAGAAAGGAAATAGGGAAATCCCCGGCAGTTACAGACCAGTAAGTCTCACGCCTGTCGTCTGCAAGGTGTTCGAAAGGATTCTGATGGATAGGATTTCTGACCATCTGGAAGAGCATGGCTTGATTAAATGCAGTCAACACGGCTTTGTGAGGGGCAGGTCATGCCTCACAAACCTTATCGAGTTCTTTGAGGATGTGACTAGAAAAGTTGATGAGGGTCGAGCTGTGGATGTCGTGTATATGGACTTCAGCAAGGCATTTGATAAGGTTCCCCATAGTAGGCTCATTCAGAAGGTCAGGAGGAATGGGATACAGGGGAACTTAGCTGTCTGGATACAGAATTGGTTGGCCAACAGAAGACAGCGAGTGGTAGTAGAAGGAAAAGATTCTGCCTGGAAGTCAGTGGTGAGTGGTGTTCCACAGGGCTCTTGGTCCTTGGGCCTCTACTGTTTGTAATTTTTATTAATGACTTGGATGAGGGGATTGAAGGATGGGTCAGCAAGTTTGCAGATGACACGAAGCAAGGAGGTGTCGTTGACAGTATAGAGGGCTGTTGTAGGCTGCAGCGGGACATTGACAGGATGCAGAGATGGGCTGAGAGGTGGCAGATGGAGTTCAACCTGGATAAATGCGAGGTGATGCATTTTGGAAGGTCGAATTTGAAAGCTGAGTACAGGATTAAGGATAGGATTCTTGGCAGTGTGGAGGAACAGAGGGATCTTGGTGTGCAGATACATAGATCCCTTAAAATGGCCACCCAAGTGGACAGGGTTGTCAAGAAAGCATATGGTGTATTGGCTTTCATTAACAGGGGGATTGAGTTTAAGAGTCGTGAGATCTTGTTGCAGCTCTGTAAAACTTTGGTTAGACCGCACTTGGAATAATGCGCCCAGTTCTGGTCGCCCTATTATAGGAAAGATGTGGATGCTTTGGAGAGGGTTCAGAGGAGGTTTACCAGGATGCTGCCTGGACTGGAGGGCTTATCTTATGAAGAGAGGTTGACTGAGCTCGGACTCTTTTCATTGGAGAAAAGGAGGAGGAGAGGGGACCTAATTGAGGTATACAAGATAATGAGCGGCATAGATAGAGTTGATAGCCAGAGACTATTTCCCAGGGCAGAAAAGGCGAACATGAGGGGTCATAATTTTAAGCTGGTTGGAAGAAAGTATAGAGGGGATGTCAGAGGCGGGTTTTTTACACAGCGAGTTGTGAGAGCATGGAATGCGTTGCCAGCAGCAGTTGTGGAAGCAAGGTGATTGGAGACATTTAAGAGACTGCTGGACATGCATATGGTCACAGAAATTTGAGGGTGCTTACATGAGGATCAATGGTTGGCACAACATTGTGGGCTGAAGGGCCTGTTCTGTGCTGTACTGTTCTATGTTCTATGTTCTATGTAATGAGAAGGGAATCATTGCCAATCTAGCTGTGCAAGATTTCTTAGAGATGAGTGACCATAACATGATAGAATTTTTAAAATCAGGATGGAGAGTGAGAGAGTTGATTTTGAGACCAGGATGCTGTATCTTAATCATGAAAGCTGAAGATATGAGGCATGAAGTTAGCCTTGATAGATAGGAAAGAGTTGCTTAAAGAGATGTCAGTGGATAGGCAATGGCAAACATTTAAGGAACACGTCGGGGGACTGCAACAACTGTTTAATCCTGTCTGGCATTAAAGCAAAATGGGTAAGAGGGCCAATCCATGACTTAACAAAGGAAATTAGCGATAGAATCTGATCCAAGTAAACGACATTTGAGGATTGGCAGCAATTTCGAATTTAGCAAAGAAGGACCAAGGGATTGATTAAGAAGGAGTAAATGCAGTACAAATGTAAGCATACAGGGAACATAAAGACTGACACAAAGAGTTTCTATAGACACGTGAAGAGAAAGCGACTGCTAAAGACAAATGTTAGGAAGGGCGTTGACCAGTCAAGGGAAGACAGACAGGTCAAGGAGGCATGGATGAGGCTTGTCGGTAGGAGGTGGGGTGGGGGTTAGGGTGTAACTCTAACCCTAAACCTAGCCCTAACCCAAACTCTCAGTCTAATCCCCACTCCACCTCCTACCTACCAGCGTAATCCCTGCCTCCTTGACCTGTCTGCCTTCCCTTGACTGACGAACCCCCATCTTAACTCCTCACCAACACTCACTTTTACTGGCTCCATCGCTGACTCTTTGATCTGTCTGTTTCCTCTCCACCTACCTTCTACTCTATCCATCTTCTATCCACTTCTCGCTTTATTTATTTCAGAATCCCCTTCCCCTCTCCCATTTCTGAAGAAGGGCCCAAACCTGAAACGCCATCTTTCCTGCTCCTCTGATACCACTTGGCCAGCTGTGTTCATCCAGCTCCACACCTTGTTATCTCAGATTCTCCAGCAATGGCAGTTCCTACCATCTCTGAAATGGTATGTTGGCCTTCATTCCGAGAGGTTTTGAGTACAGGAGCCAGAATGTGTTTTTGCAGTTGCACAGCGCCTTAGTGAAGCCGCACCTAGAATATAGTGTGTGCAGTTTTGTGCTCCCCTTCTGCAGAAGGATGCTGTTACTCTCTTAGTTTATCAGTGCACCGAATGTTTATCAGGCTGATTCGGGGGATGGCAGATCTGATGTATGATCAGAAATTGACTCGGTTAGGATTGTTTTCGCTGGAATTCAAATGAATGAGGTGGATCACACAGAGACTTATAAAATTCGAACAGGACTGGACAGGATAGATGCAGTTCCCAGTGGTGGGTGTGTCCAGAACCAGGGGTCACAGTATGACGATTCAGGATAGACGATTTAGGATGCTTGTGAGGAGGTATTTCTTGACCCAAGGAATGGTGAGCCAGTGGAAATCATTACCAAAGGAAGTAATTGATGGTAAAACATTGAACGTATTCAAGACATGGCTAGATATAACACTTGGGGTGAATGGGATCAAAGGTTATGGAGAGAAAGCAGGATTAGGCGATTGAGTTGGATGATCAGTCATGATCAGAAGGAATGGTGGAGCAGACTCGGAGAGCCAATTGGCCTCCTCCCTGCTCCTATCTTCCATGTTTACAATAGCCACTCTCTGAAATGCAAAGCTTGAGCAATTGTGCAACTTTGAGCTGGGTGCTGGGAGTTTGGTCAGTAACGAAGTTAGGTAAGGCTCGGCAGGACAGCGCTTGTTGCTGTTTCTAACATTTTCACCCTGTAGGACTTGGTCCTTGCTGTGCTTCAATGGAAGAAGCTAGCTAATTGGAGATATCTGCAAGTTGTTAAGGTTCCAATGGTTTAAAGTGATTTGGGGAAGTGTGGTATTGTTCATAAAGTACATCATGAAGATAAATAAGATAAAAGAGAAAAGAATGACGAGAGTAAGATGAGGGCCAATCAACCATAATAGTGGGAAGATGTGTGTGGTGTCAGAGGAGATACGGGAAGCACGAAATGAATATTTTTCAACAGTATTCACTCTAGAAAACGACAATGTTGTCGAGGAGAATACTGAGATACAGGCTACTAGAGTAGGTGGGATTGAGGTTCACAAGGAAGAGGTATTAGAAATCCTACAGAGGGTGAAGATAGATAAGTCCCCTGGGCCGGATGGGATTTATCCTAGGATCCTCTGGGAAGCCAGGGAGGAGATTGCCGAGCCGTTGCCATTGATCTTTAACTCGTCATTGTCTACAGGAATAGTGCCACATGATTGGAGGATTGCAAATGTGGTTCCCCTGTTCAAGAAAGGGAGTAGAGACAACCCTGGTAATTATAGACCAGTGAGCCTTACTTCAGTTGTTGGTAAAGTGTTGGAAAAGGTTATAAGGGATAGGATTTATAATAATCTGGAAAGGATTAAACTGATTAGGGATAGTCAGCACAGTTTTGTGAAGGGAAGTTCGTGCCTCACAAACCTTATTGAGTTCTTTGAGAAGGTGACCAAACAGGTAGATGAGAGTAAACCGGTTGATGTGGTGTATATGGATTTCAGCAAGGCATTCGATAAGGTTCCCCACAGGAGGCTCTTGTACAAAATGCGGAGGAATGGAATCGTGGGAGACATAGCAGTTTGGATCGGAAATTGGCTTGCTGAAAGAAGACAGAGGGTGGGAGTTGATGGGAAATGTTCATCCTGAAGACCAGTTACTAGTGGTGTACCACAAGGGTCGGTGTTGGGTCCACTGCTGTTTGTCATTTTTTTTAAATGACCTGGATGAGGGCGTAGAAGGATGGGTTCGTAAATTTGCAGACAACACTAAGGTCGGTGGAGTTGTGGATAGTGTCGAATGTTGCTGTAGTTTGCAGAGAGACGTAGATAGGCTGCAGAGCTGAGCTGAGAGGTGGCAAATGGAGTTTAATGCAGACAAGTGTGAGGTGATGCACTTTGGTAGGAGTAACCAGAAGGCAAAGTACTGGGCTAATGGTAAGATTCTTAGGAGTGTAGATGAGCAGAGAGATCTCGGTGTCCATGTACACAGATCCTTGAAAGTTGCCACCCAGGTTGACAGGGCTGTTAAGAAGGCATACAGTGTTTTAGCTTTTATTGATAGAGGGATCAAGTTCCGGAACCAAGATGGCATGCTGCAGCTGTACAAAACTCTGGTGTGGCTGCACTTGGAGTACTGCGTACAGTTCTGGTCACTGCATTACAGGAAGGATGTGGAAGCTTTGGAAAGGGTGCAGAGGAGATTTACTAGGATGTTGCCTGGTATGGAGGGAAGGTCTTACGAGGAAAGGCTGAGGGACTTGAGGCTGTTTTTCTTCGAGACAAGAAGGTTGAGAGGTGACTTAATTGAGACATATAAGATAATCAGAGGGTTAGATAGGGTGGCTATGAGAGCCTTTTCCCTGGGATGGTGACGGCGAGCACGAGGGGGCATAGCTTTAAATTGAGGGGTGAAAGATCGAGGACAGATGTCAGAGGTAGTTTGTTTTCTCAGAGAGTATTGAGGGAATGAAACGCTTTACCTGCAACTGTAGTAGATTCGCCAACTTTAGGTACATGTAAGTCGTCATTGGATAAGCATATGGACGTACATGGAATAGTGTCGGTTAGATGGGCTTCAGATCAGTATGACAGGTCGGCACAACATCGAGGGCCAAGGGCCTGTACTGTGCTGTTATGTTCTATGTTCTATAAACAATTGCACCTCCCAGTCGCAAACCATTTTAACTCCCTCTCCCATTCTTTTGACGACCTGTCCATCATGGGCTTCCTGCAGTGCCACAATGATGCCACCCGAAGGTTGCAGGAACAGCAACTCATATTCCGCTTTGGAACCCTGCAGCCCAATGGTATGAATGTGGGCTTCATAAGTTTTAAAATCTCCCCCTCCCCCACTGCATCCCAAAACCTGCCCAGCTCGTCTCCTCCCCCAACTGCATCCCAAATCCAGCCCAGCTCATCCCCGCCTCCCTAACCTGTTCTTCCTCTCACCTAACCCCTCCTCCCACCTCAAGCCGCACCTCCATTTCCGACCTACGATCTCATCCCGCCTCCATGACCTGTCTGTCCTCCCCGGACTGACCTATCCCCTCTCCACCTCCCCACCTACACTCTCTTCTCCACCTATCTTCTCCTCTATCCATCTTCAGTCCGCCTCCCCGTCTCTCCCTATTTATTTCAGAACCCTCTCCCCATCCCCGTCTCTGATGAAGGGTCTCGGCCCAAAACTTCAGCTTTTGTGCTCCTGAGATGCTACTTGGCCTGTTGTGTTCGTCCAGCTTCACACTTTGTTGTCTTGGATTCTCCAGCATCTGCAGTTCCCATTATCTCTCCCTTCAGCCCAACTGCCTATTTTCTGTTCTTTGACCAATTCTGAAAACATGCTAATATACTATCCCAAAATTATGTGTTTTTTCTTATATTAGGTAAACTTCGGGCGATATTTTTTCAAGTGCCATTTTAAAATCTAAACACAATACATCTACTGGTTCTGTTTTATCTATCCTGTCTGTTACTTACTCAAAGAATTTTTTAAAAATTGCCAGGCACAATTTCCCCACCATGAAGCTATGCTGACTTTGCTTGATTATATTATCTGCTTCCACTGTTATGGACTCGATCAAATCCCCACACATAGGTATCAAGGAGACAACATAGACTCAAACTTTTATTTAAAGACAATTCTAAGGTGCTGTGTTCCAGATGTAAATCGATTGGGCACACCACTCAGCTTTAAGCAAAACCACTTTCCCCCCAGTTAAAATGCAAGCAAAAGAAAGAAGAATTAAGATTAGTTTAACTCTACTGGAAAACTTAATTGAATAATATATTACTTAACTACCAAACAACAACTGTTCCAATATCATAATATCCCACAAACACATCTTGGCAAAGGCAAAGTCAGTAAAACAGATTGTCTCACATGATTCTGGTAGCAGAAAGAGAACCCCTGCTTTTAGCACACACACAGAGAGAGAGAGAGAGAGATAACAGCTTCCACAGCCAACTTCAAACCTCAACAACTGTCGAAATCGCAACGAAAACCTTGGTTCTGTGGGAGCCTGACATGACCCATTCATACTGAGATAGTAAGAACTGCTGATGCTGGAGAATCTGAGATAACAAGGTGTAGAGCTGGATGAACACAACAGGCCATGCAGCATCAGAGGAGCAGGAAAGCTGATGTCTTGGCTGAGACCCTTCTTTGGAAATTACCCATTCATGCATGCTGCTTTTGTTGTTACAACTTCCAAAAAATAAAACCCCAAGGCCTCACGAGTTGTTTATTGGTTTCGAGAAGAACACAAGCCAGGACAAAATACACCTCTTAAAGCCATAGTATTGCCAGACCACATGACCTGCTGTTGCAGCTTTTACAACAGACTGCAATATTTTCCCAATGAGAGGTTGCCTATTTTTTGTCATCCTTCCTTTTCATATCAAGTTGTTACATTGGCAGTATTCCCATCTACTGCTTGAAATGTTCCAGATTCCCAGGATATTTGGAAGATGACTGTCAGTGCATCCAGTATCTCTGTGGCTACATCTTTTAATATCCTAGTGCAGAGTACATCAGGTCCAGGATACCTCTCGACCTTTAGCCCCATTAGTTTCCCGAGCACCTTTTCTCTGGTGATATTTCCTGTCTGCTTTTTGCTCTTTGTTCACTAAATATTTTTGAGATGGTATTTGTGCCTTTTGCTGTGAAGACTGACATAAAGTATTTATTTGTCTCATTTGCCATTTCCTGATTCCCCATTATTATTTTTGCAGCCTTCATTCTTTAAGGGATCTGCGTTCACTTTGACCTCTTCCTTCATTTGTTCAAATAAGCTCTTATTGTCTGTTTCTTTTCTATTTCTCAGCTTTGAAATCTTTCCTTATTTCTGGTTTCCCACTAACCTTGGGCACTGACTGTTGAATTGGCAGAACATTGGAGAGAATGCTGAGGATATGGAAGTTTTGGTCTGATAAATAGTACTCGACATGGTGCTGTTGCCCCAGCTCCTGCTCAGGTCTCTCCCAGTTGAAATGCCAAACAGGAGCCTGCCCATGCTCTTCACATCTGCCCTGCAGCATTAAATGGCTGGAGGCAGGACATCAGGCACCCTCTTGGATGGAAGTTCTACCTTGTCAAACTCCTGGCCACTTAGAGCTCAGAAGAGTCTGAAGTTGCTGATGGCTGGAGGGCGGGTCCCCGACGAGAGGTACGGAGTGGTCGAGGGTTGTTAGGGGTTGTTGAAAGGTTGGATGAGAGTTTAAGGGTGTGAAGTGCCTAGGATCAGGCCAAGGGGCCTGCGATTGAGGTTCCCCTTCCAACTCACGTTTTCTAGGCTGGATTATGCATCTAAAGCTGACTGTCTTTCTGATTGACATCTATCTCCTTAGGCAATAGAGGGGATCTCTTAAATTGCCATCAACTGGTCTCAGCAGGCCAAAGGATAGGCAGGCTGCTTGACAGTTCCCCAGAACTTCCACACATATACACACAGTGCCCTCCAGATTTTATGTGTTTCTTCCCACCTTCGTATCTGTGGGATGGGGCTGTATAATCGAGCTCATGCAGTGCTAAAACAAAGAAGTTATCCTGAACCTTGAAATAGGACTGGAATGATGCAGCCAAATCTGGTGACTAAACTTCAAGGGTAATAATTTTGGTAGTATTGAATAATAATGATGAAATTTACCCAACGTATTTTAGGAATGTGACATTTTATCAACAAATTTAGCTAATGCTATTTTCATTGGAGTACAGGGGATTAATAAGTAGTTAATGAAACATAAAGGATTATGATCAGTTGGGGTAAAATAAACGTGGAAAGGCTGTGTTCCCATGGCTGGTGGATGATGTTACAAGGAGAAGGGAATGCATTCATGTTTTGGGGAAAAGATGTAGGGGTTGTAAAGAGGAATTTTTTTGAAGCAGTCAATGTTCATGGGCCAGGATCTTGCTGCCTGTGGAAGGGTTAGAAGCCGAGAAAATCAATGATTTCAGTCACATGAATGCATATCTCTGGGCGCTTCATTCCTCACATTGCCATTAGATTTTATTTATGGAGGTTCTGTTATATTTCGAGTGGTTCGACTGGCATTTGATGTTTTGATGAAGTTTGCCAGATTTTGTTGGCATCATGTGAACTAACATTGAAGTGGTACTTGGTTAACTACTAATTGTTTTTGGTAGACACTGTAGAACATACCATATGTATGACAAAATAGCAAAATTACAAGAGAAATCTAGTTCAAAACCTAGGTAACAGAGCACCTTTTTAAAATTAACAAGAATGTGTGATTAACACACTTAATAGCTGTGGCATAGTGTGATTTAAAAGAATGCTGATTACCAGAAGTGAAATATGGGTTGTAAGATCCACTATTTTAAACGGGTAAAGAGCCAATTAGATTGTACTTTGGATTTGGATGTCGTGAGAATGAACATCGGTTGAAAGAGATGGATGTTTGAGGTTAAATTGTTGTGAGTCCTGCTTCATAAATATAAAGGAGGGCTTCATGACATAGAAAGCTACTGTTCCTCCACCATTGTTCTGCAGAAATTACTGAACCAAACAACAGAATATGACCAGCATCACTGACGGTTCCCTCGTTAGATTTGACATTTTGCATTTGAGAAGGAAATGGCCTGTTTCCATCATTCCAGAGTACTTTTGTGAATCCTTGTATTTATTTCGAGGCCAAATAAAGGAATTAATTTTATTTAATAGCTCCAATAAGTTAAAACTGTAATTGAAGTTAGTTTTCTTCCTCCTTTGTGGTGGATCTGTTGGAGTTGCACACAGCACAACGCGTCTTGGATCAACACAAATTGACACAAAACGAGCAACGTCGAAATGTGACTGAAGTAATCAACTGTTTGACGACCATTTATGATGGTTTGGAACAAAATCACTTGGTCAATGTGTCACTCTGTGTCGACATGTGTCTGAACTGGCTGCTGAGCGTCTTTGATACGTATCTATGATTTACACTTTAATGTAGTATGTTTAGATTGTCCTAAGGTGCATGAAACTGCATGCGACGTATTGGATTTTGATATGTACATGATCAGTTAAGTAAATGTGAAGATTGTTGACTGATTAAAATCAATCCGAGTATTGATGACATAAGGTTTCAGTATGTTCTAATTTCATTTTAGTTCAACAGAGAAAGTAGTTGAAAGTTTGAGCGACTTTTGTTTTAAATCATAAAATTGAAAGTGATATACTTTTGATTCCATTTGGTCAGATCTGTACAGGATCATGTAGACGTCTTGACACTCTGATTGTAATGCTCTTCACGGTGACAAATGATAGTGCTGGAGAAAGATGTGTATAAAGTACACAATATGAACATCATCCAGTTAATGTCAAGGAATAAATGGCTTTGTGAGGGGCAGGTCATGCCTCACAAACCTTATCGAGTTCTTTGAGGATGTGACTAGAAAAGTTGATGAGGGTCGAGCTGTGGATGTCGTGTATATGGACTTCAGCAAGGCATTTGATAAGGTTCCCCATGGTAGGCTCATTCAGAAGGTCAGGAGGAATGGGATACAGGGGAACTTAGCTGTCTGGATACAGAATTGGCTGGCCAACAGAAGACAGCGAGTGGTAGTAGAAGGAAAAGATTCTGCCTGGAAGTCAGTGGTGAGTGGTGTTCCACAGGGCTCTTGGTCCTTGGGCCTCTACTGTTTGTAATTTTTATTAATGACTTGGATGAGGGGATTGAAGCATGGGTCAGCAAGTTTGCAGATGACACGAAGCAAGGAGGTGTCGTTGACAGTATAGAGGGCTGTTGTTGGCTGCAGCGGGACATTGACAGGATGCAGAGATGGGCTGAGAGGTGGCAGATGGAGTTCAACCTGGATAAATGCGAGGTGATGCATTTTGGAAGGTCGAATTTGAAAGCTGAGTACAGGATTAAGGATAGGATTCTTGGCAGTGTGGAGGAACAGAGGGATCTTGGTGTGCATATACATAGATCCCTTAAAATGGCCACCCAAGTGGACAGGGTTGTTAAGAAAGCATATGGTGTATTGGCTTTCATTAACAGGGGGATTGAGTTTAAGAGTCGTGAGATCTTGTTGCAGCTCTGTAAAACTTTGGTTAGACCGCACTTGGAATAATGCGCCCAGTTCTGGTCGCCCTATTATAGGAAAGATGTGGATGCTTTGGAGAGGGTTCAGAGGAGGTTTACCAGGATGCTGCCTGGATTGGAGGGCTTATCTTATGAAGAGAGGTTGACTGAGCTCGGACTCTTTTCATTGGAGAAAAGGAGGAGGAGAGGGGACCTAATTGAGGTATACAAGATAATGAGCGGCATAGATAGAGTTGATAGCCAGAGACTATTTCCTAGGGCAGAAAAGGCTAACATGAGGGGTCATAGTTTTAAGCTGGTCGGAGGAAAGTATAGAGGGGATGTCAGAGGCGGGTTCTTTACACAGAGAGTTGAGAGAGCATGGAATGCGTTGCCAGCATCAGTTGTGGAAGCAAGGTCATTGGGGTCATTTAAGAGACTACTGGACATGCATATGGTCACAGAAATTTGAGGGTGCTTACATGAGGATCAATGGTCGGCACAAAATTGTGGGCTGAAGGGCCTGTTCTGTGCTGTACTGTTCTATGTTCTATGTTCTAACTGTGTCATTGTGGTATTTTCCAGACTAATTGTCCTTCAGCTAATCTCAGTCAGATTGTTTACTAAACTCCATTTAGGAATAATGTTATGCACTTCACTTGGAAATGTATGAGGACTGTGACAGTATATTGGGGAATCCTTGCAAGCGGAGAGAATTTTATTTTCTTTCAGTCCGGGCTGGATATAATTCTAGGACTTGGAGATGAAAGTCCGGGGTTAAACTTTCAGTGTCCTTCTATACACCCCTAATCACCTCCAATATTTCATTTATATTAAATTGAGCTTCGTCTGCATGAGATGTGTTCCAATATTATATCATTATTGTGACTGTCAATTTTGACATTGTTCATGAGGTGCGTACCCTTCATATTGATTGCAGCTCAAGGTCCTTCTGGATGTCAAAACCAAAATTTTGCATTTTCCAGTAAAATTGCAGACATTGAGCGGAAATTCACACTAGGGAGTACTGAAAGGCATGGATTATTTCTCAGTACCACCCTCATTAATACTTTTTCTACCTGCCAGACAGAAACTAGACTCTCAGAATTACCAAAATGAAATTCTGAGTGGGTGTGTGGTGCTTGCACATTGCTCAATGCTCCTCTGGACCTCCAACTTGGGTAGTAGTCACCAGCATCTGCAGCCACACCCTTCAGTAGCACCCCATCTCCACAGTTTTGACATGTGGCATGTTCCAGCCTCAGCACATCTCACATCTGCTTTCAGTACTCTTCTGTACTTCATTGCTGCATTTTGGATTGCAGCAGCCCCCCTCATTGCAGTGCTACTGCCAGGGCACTTTTATATGCAGGAACAGGCACCCATTCGTGTATTGGGCCACGTTACACATCAGGACACCTTGCTTGAGCTCTCCACTCTCATTTTGTCCCTGCATGAATGCTAACAGCTCCTCTGCCTTGTCTTCATTTGCCTTGTCTTTTTATGGGTTGCCCCCTCCGCCACACCTCACAGACTCATAATGCTAGTATATTGATTAACCTTTTGGCATCGAGACCAAGCCAGACAGCTTGTCATGTTTGTCAGCAGTCATCAATCAAAGGAGTGGGTGTGTTGCTGTTCAGCACCGTGATATGTTGATCTCACACCTGCAGCATGTGCCAGCTGCAGAAGCACAGAACGCGTTGCATTGTCTCCAACCTCATGGTCATGCTTCAGGTTCCGAGGGGAATGGTCTCCAGTCAAGGGAGGCAGTTTCAGGCAGCAGATCTAGGTAACTCCAGGGCATTGTCTGATATCACTCGAGGGGCTTGGATGCAATCAGTTGGCTGCTCAGGATGACCATCGTCAGGACACTATCCTCATAGGTTGTGAGAAGTCGAACGTTAGACACCTCACTACCTGTGTTGGCTCTTTCTGCCCTACTGTGGGCTGTTTTTCCAGGATGAAACAAAGGGAGGGATTGAGTGAGATGAAATGAGCTGGTGCATTTGTTAGTGCTCATGTATGTTTGGGAAGGGAGGTGAGGTCTCCTGGGTGAGAGCAAGAGGCACAGAGACATAGAGGATTAATAGCCTTGGGCCCTCAAGTAGGCGAGAGCAAGTGAAGACAGACATTGAATGCTTTGGTGAGAATGGTATTACATGAGCTGTGCTGAAGGGTGGTGCAGAATTAGAGAGAGGGTGAATGTGAGGTAGCACAGAACAATGAGGCTCTTCTTCTGTTGGAGCAGGGGTCACTGATCTTGCAGCACTGCTGGATGGTTCTTTTGGTGGTTGAGCCTGCATTGGCACTGGACAGCCTTGGATCAGTCTGGCCGAGTCTTGTGTCGTGGCCTCCTGTGCTTGTCCTTGGGAAAGAGGACAGTTCTGCACTGCACCAATCCATCCACCAGGACCTCCAGGTCCCTAACTGTAAAGTAAGGTGCTAATTTCCCCTTTCCTGCCCTGTCTGGGACAAATGCTATGAACGGTACGAGGCAGTTCTGGATTCTGAGCAATTTACTGGTCCACAATAGCCTTCAAACATGGCACGAGTGCCAGTAATACCGGGATGGTCCAGTTACTTTGAGTGGAGAACTAACTAGCGTCGGTTGAGAGAGGCACAACAGGAGCATTGTTGCCAGTTATTGAATAGGTTTGCAACAACAGAGTGAGAAAATTTCTTCGGTCTTTTGGAGAGATACTGTCCTTGCAGTGCAATAAAAATGACACTGAACTGATTCATTCCAGTGTTTTAGACCTGAAGATTTAAGAACAGAATTAGATCATTCAGCCCATTGAGTGGGATCTATCATTCTCAATCCCATTCTCCTTTGTCCATACTAAGCAAGAACATATCTATCTATGCCTGAAATCACCTCTGACTTGGCCTCCACAGCTTTCTACATCAATGAGTTCCACAGATTCGCAACTTTCTGACTGAATAAATTCCTCCTCATCTCCATCCTGAAGGGTGGTCCCTTTGACTCTGAGGCTGTGCCCTCAGGTCCTAGTCTCTCCGACTCGTGGAAACAACATCTCCGTGTGCACTCTATCCAGGCCTGACTGACCTTCAGTGTGACCCCCTTCGTCCTTCTAAACTCCATCGAGTACAGACCCAGAGTTCTCAGCCACTCCTCACATGACAGTCCCTTCATCCCCAGGATTATGTTTGAGAACCTCCGCGAGACCCTGACAAAGGCCCGCACATCCTTCCTTAGATAGATGGCCAAAAACTGCTCTTAATATTCCAAATGCAATATGACCAGAGCCTTACACAGCCTCAGCAATACCTCTCTGCTCTTGTATTTTTGCCGTCTTGAAATGAATGCTGACATTGCATTTGCCTTCCCAACTGCCAACTGAACCTGCATGTTAAAAGAATCCTGAACTGGGGCATCTTTGTGCTTCAGATTTCTGAAGCCTTTCCCCATTTAGAAAATAGTCTATGCCTGTAATGCCACTTCTCGAAAGACTCTCTGTGACCTCCCAACCCCCTCAACACTGCCTGCCTTTCCACCTATCGAAATGTCATCTGCAAACTTAGCCACAACCCACTATGGACAACAATACCATCAGTTCCTTTGTCCAGATTGTTAAAGTATAATGTGAATGGCTGTAGTCTGAACTCTGATGACTGCGGAACTCCTATAGTTGCTGGCTGCCATCCTGAAAAAGACCCTTTTATTGCCACTCTGTGCATTCCGCCAGTTAGCCAATTCTCTGTCCGTGGCAGTACCTACTCCCGAACACCATAAGCTCATTTTTTTAAATTTTGAAGCCTCCTGTGTGGGACCTTCTCAAAGGCTTTCTGGAAATCCAAACAGATAAAGTTCAATGGTTCTCTTTTGTTTTAACTCACTGGTTACATTCTCAAAGAATCTAACAGAGACCTTCCCTTGACAAAGTTGTCTTTTCTCAGCCCAATTTAGCATGTATTTCCAAGTATTACCATGTACTTCCAAGTACTCTCCGGCCTCATCCTTAATAATGGACTCTAAAATCTGACCTAATGACCAGCGCCAGGCTAACAGGTCTATAATTTCTTGTCTTTTGCCTCCCTCCATTTTAAACAGGGGCGTTATATTTGCCATTTTGTACTCCTTTGGGACCCACCCTGACTCCAGTAATTCCTGAAAGATCACCAATAACTGCATGGTTTTTTCACTTATCTCCTTCAGAACTCTGGGGGGCAGTCCATCTGGTCCATGTAATTTACCATCTTCTCGGAATTATAGAATTCCTACAGAGCGGAAAGAGGCCATTGGGTCTGCACCATCTCCGCAAAGAACATCCCACCGAGACCCAGCCCTGTACTGTTTCCCCGCAAGCTCACATTTGCCATGGCTGATCCACCTTGCCTGCACATCTTTGGACTGTGGATGGAAATCAGAGCACCTGGCGGAGACCCGTGCAGACATGGGGAGAATGTACAAATTCCACACAGACCCTTCAGCTTCTCCTTTGAGATGGCCACCACACTCACTTCTGCTTCAGACTCCCTTAAAGTTCTACTACTGGTGCCTTCCAACCTGAAGACTGATGCAAAATACTTGTTCAGTTCCTCTGCCATTTCTTTGTTCCCCAACACGACTTATTTGGCCCCTCTTGAAATTTTTTTTGGATTTTCAGGGGTGTTTTACAATAACAATATCTACTTTATTGTGTTGACAAATGGATTATTTAGATCATCACAGAAACAAAAAGCAAAATTCATCAGTACTCTCAATTAACAATCATATATATATATTAATATCACAATCAATGCATTTCCATCAGGTAAGCACGTAGCTGGAACTTTCTAACCTGGCAGTTTTCACTTTTCATTTCTCAGATTTCACTCTCAGACAGAACAGTTGATGTTGACACACTGTTCATTAAAAATAGCATCCACTGTATTTTTCCCCATGTTGTAGCTCGTGGGCTTGTGTCACCTTAACCCATAGAGTCCATGTTCATTTTCAAGCAAGTTATTACTTTCGTGATTTCAGGTGTAACATTCAGAAGGGTACCATGCTGCAATTCGAGCCTGCAGTTTCCAGAGTCATCCCAATGTGGAAGATTTTGAAAAGTATCTAAGTTTCCCTAATTTACTTGTCTTTTAGATCCAAACTGATGAAGACCACGGTCCAGATTTCTGTTCTTAACAAGAATGCCTATTTATTACAACTGCATAGATTCTAGCTACAGTCAGATATTTACAAACATTGGACACATATCTGTACAAATTAAAACTGTAAGCCCCCTGTTAACTCATCTTCCTGCAGACAAACATCGAGGGGAGAGGGATAAAACATGGATATTATAGGTGTAAAAGAAAGGCTAAGTAAGCTGTTCAGTGGTCCCTGTTCACAGGATTTGCAAAGATGATCTTGAGGATATAAAACAAATGAATAAATATCCCGGAGTGACTTATTATCTATTAAAACATGTGTTGATGATATGGCATTGCTATGATCATAAAATAGAACGTTGTCCAATTTCCTATGAGCATTACCGTAGTTTTCATTTGTATTCTCCATGTCGGGAACATACTTAATTAGTACTTTACTGATTAAGTGACCTTTGCTCATCTACAGTGTTCAGTTGCAAACAGCCAATAGTTTATTATTCTAATTTCGTAACTTTGGTTTGGAATTTTGTCATAGGAAATGTATTTCACCTACATTACCCTGTGTAATTGTAGCCAATCCTCCATTGGCAAAGAAGCACACAACTACAGAAGTTAATAAAAGAAAGAAGTGCATTTATGTAGCTCATTTTATGGTCTCAGGCATAAAAAGTACTTTATAGGCAGCTAAACTACCTTTGAAATGTCGTCACTGATGTAGCATAAGAAAACCTGTTGTATTTAAAATAGTCAGAAGTAAAGAAATATGAAATAATAAAGAAAGAAGAAATAGTAAAATAGATATGAAATTATGAATGTAAAGAAATATAAAATCTTCAGCCCTTTGCGAGTGGAGACGTAGAATCAGGAGATGCAGAGTCAGTATGGAGCCTACCAGGGAGGAGGCAATTCTGGATCTGGTGTTGTGCAACGAACCGGATTTGATCAGGGACCTTGAAGTAAAGAAGCCATTAGAGGTAGTGACAATAATATGATAAGTTTTAATCAGCAATTTGAGAGGGAGAAGGGAGAATTGGAAGTGTCAGCATTGTAGTTGAAGAAAGGGAACTATGGAGCGATGAGGGAGGAGCTGGCCAAAGTTCAATGGTTCAATACCGTAGCAGGGATGGCAGTGGAACAACAATGGCAGGTATTTCTGGATATAATGCAAAAGGTGCGGGATCAGTTCATTCCAAAGAAAGATCCTAAGGGGAGGCAGGGGCGGCCGTGGCTGACGAGGGAAGTTAAGGACTCTCTAAAGATAAAAGAGAAGTATAACATGGCAAAGATGAGCGGGATGCCGGAGGACTGGGAAGCTTTTAAAGAGCAACAGAAGATCACTAAAAAGGCAATACGCGGAGAAAAAAATGAGGTACGAAGGAAAACTGACCAAAAATATGAAGGAGGATAGTAAGGATAACAAAGTGTGGAGCTGGATGAACACAGCAGGCCAAGCAGCATCTCAGGAGCACAAAAGCTGATGTTTCGGGCCTGGATGAAGGGTCTAGGCCCGAAACGTCAGCTTTTGTGCTCCTGAGATGCTGCTTGGCCTGCCGTGTTCATCCAGCTCCACATTTTGTTATCTTGGATTCTCCAGCATCTGCAGTTCCAATTATCAAGGAGGATAGTAAAAGGTGTGTTGAAAAAAAAATGGTTAAGACTAGAATTGGGCCCTTGAAGACAGAAACAAGTGAATTTATTATGGGGATCAAGGAAATGGCAGAAGAGTTGAGTAGGTACTTTGGAACTGTCTTCACTCGGGAAGACACAAGCAATCCCCCAGATATAATAATGGCTGAAGGACCTAGGGTAATGGATGAATTGAAGGGTATTTATGTGAGGCAAGAAATGGTGTTGGATAGACTGTTGGGTCTGGAGGCTGATAAGTCCCTGGGACCTGATGGTCTGCATCCCAGGGTACTTAAGGAGGTGGCTCTGGAAATCGTGAACGCATTGGTAATCATTTTCCAATGTTCTCTAGATTCAGGATCAGTTCCTGCGGATTGGAGGGTGGCTGATGTTGTCCCACTTTTCAAGAAAGGAGGGAGAGAGAAAACAGGAAATTATAGATCGGTTAGCCGGACGTCAGTGGTGGGAACAATGCTGGAGTGAATTATAAAAGATGAAATTACAACTCATTTGGATAGCCGTAACAGGATAGGTCAGAGTCAGCAGGAATTACGAAGGGGAAATTGTGCCTGACTGATCTTCTGGAATTTTTTGAGGATATAACTGTGAAGATGGACAAGGGAGAGCCAGTGGATGGGGTGGACCAGGACTTTCAGAAAGCCTTTGATAAAGCCCCACAGAGGAGATTAGTGAGCAAAATTAGGGCACATGGTATTTGGGGCAAAATACTGACTTGGATTGAAAATTGGCTATCTGACAGGAAGCAGAGAGTAGTGATAAACGGGTCCCTTTCGGAATGGCAGGCGGTGACCAGTGGGCTACCACAAGGTTCAGTGCTGGGACCGCAGCTGTTTACAATATACATTAATGATACAGATGAAGGCACTAAAAGTAATATTAGCAAATTTGCCAATGACACAAAGCTGGGTGGCAGTGTGAAATGTGAGGAGGATGTTATGAGAATACAGGGTGACTTGGACAGGCTAGCGGAGTGGACGGATGCATGGCGGACGCTGTTTCATATGGATAAATGTGTGGTTATCCATTTTGGTGACAAGAACAGGAAGGCAGATTACTATCTAAATGGAGTCAGGTTAGGTCAAGGGGGAAGTACAACAAGATCTAGGTGTTCTTGTACATAAGTCAATGAAAGCGAGCATGCAGGTACAGCAGGCAGTGAAGAAAGCTAATGGCATGCTGGCCTTCATAACAAGAGGAATTGAGTATAGGAGCAAAGAGGTCCTTCTGCAGCTGTACAGGGACCTGGCTTAGAAGGATGAGAGGGTGTCTGATTGAGACGTATAAGATTGTTAAAGGATTGGATACTCTGGAGGTAGGAAGCATGTTTCCGCTGATGTGTGAGTCCAGAACCAGAGGACACAGTTTAAAAATAAGGGGTAGGGCATTTAGAACAGAGTTGAGGGAAAACTTCTTCACCCAGAGAGCAGTGGATGTATGGAATGCTCTGCCCCAGAAGGCAGTGGAGGCCAAGTCTCTGGATAGTTTCAAGAAAGAGATGGATAGAGCTCTTAAAGACAGTGGAATCGAGGGTTATGGGGATAAGGCAGGGACAGGATACTGATTGTGGATGATCAGCCATGATTATAATGAATGGTGGTGCTGGCTCGAAGGGCCGAATGGCCTACTTCTGCACCTGTTGTCTATTGTAAAAGTTAATTGTATAAGAATGATTAAGACGGTCCCATATTTCTGGTGTTGGCAGCTTGTTCAGATAGGGAAAGCAAGGTTGATCTTGATTCTGCTCCTGTTTGTTACACAGAAGCCTCTTTGAGCAACAATTCTTGCATGTTGATGGGACGTTGAAACGCAGGTAGATTATCATGATCACTTGTTGAAAATGGATAGCAGCTAGTAGTTCTCTTTCCTCTCAACCAGTGACCAGTAGGCAATGGTCAAACAACACCTAACCCAGAGGTCACAAGCTCCCCTGAGACATGATGTCAGTTGAGCCTCATGAATAACTACCTGCAGATGGACTATCTGTAGATTAAACATGGTATTAAATCTCACATATACTGCTCTCAACCATTTCAATCGAAGTGTTTATCACTCGTTGCATCGAAACAGATCACACAAACTGAAATGGCATCTGCACAAATACCAACATACAAGTTCCATATAGTGGCATTTTGTTTAAAGTTGTATTTATAAAATGATCGGGTGAAGTATTAATCTTCACAAATCATATTAAGATGCTACAGAAATCTATGGAAGTGAGAAATTTGTTTTTTGATTCAATACATGTGTGACAAATGACAATTCAAAGAGATCTTTGTTTCAGCTGGAGTGGGTTGCGGAGTCGGCCTCATTCGGGGCATTTAAGTGACTATTAGACAGGCATATGGATGGTCATATAAGATAGGGGTGGAGTTAGATAGACCTGAGGTTTAGGGTAAAAGTTCGGCACAACATTGTGGGCTGAAGGGCCTGTACTGTTCGATGTTCTATGTACCTTACGCTGTATTCAAATAAGGAAAGTCAGTCAGTGACGTTCTGCAACTTCCTTTTCCAGAAGTATGAGTGGAAGAATCAGAGTGCTTTCTTTGAAAATTGGCTTGACGTGACTCTACAAGGGTCATCTGGAGGAAAAATACAAGTGTCAGTACTAAATCTATCATTGCTGATACACATGTAAACTGTAGATTTAACTGTATGTAAACTTTGTTCAACAAACTAGCACACTCAATAAACTGACAAAAATTATACACCAGATGTTTACTGTATTCTCATCATCTTGTGATGTATGGTGAGGATGCAAGTGAAAAGGCACTCTGCCAGTAAGTTTTAATTGAGGCAAAGTTGCCTCATTACTGAAGTCATTTATGCTGTAAATGAGGGAGAACAGTGATGTGTATATCCCAGATAATAAAATGTGAGGCTGGATGAACACAGCAGGCCCAGCAGCATCTCAGGAGCACAAAAGCTGACGTTTTGGGCCTGGACCCTTCATCTGATGAAGGGTCTAGGCCCGAAACGTCAGCTTTTGTTCTCCTGAGATGCTGCTGGGCCTGCTGTGTTCATCCAGCCTCAGATTTTATTATCTTGGATTCTCCAGCATCTGCAGTTCCCATTATCACTGATACAATGTGTATATCCCATGCATTATGTTCCTATTATTGAGTGTGTGTTTTTTGCGTGTGTGGACCTATTGATCAACTGGAATTTTTGATTATTCAGCTCATTCCTGGTACCGCAGGTGCTGTTTAACAAAAGGTTTGCTGTATTAGTATATTTCTGTATTTAGTCACTGCCACATGAGTGTTAAGTCATAACTTGGTCTGTGCAGAATGTGCACAGTGCATTCCTGCAAGATAAATGATGCGCTACATATGTATGATGCTATTGTTTCTCAAAGGCACTAACCTTAGCGGCTGTTTTTGTGACCAATAATGTTTTCATCATTCGCACTGGGAAAAAGATTTGGAAGTGCTGTATGACTCTACTGCTCACTTGCAGAAGTGATAACACTGAATGTGAGGTAATGTTTTTGCCCATTTGTTGTTCTGTTGGTCAGCAATGTATCTCACAAACTAATGGGCATATTTCATTGAAAGCTGGTACGTACGGGTATGGTCCAAGGAAGAACTGATTAGTTTTTGACAGATCCAGATTTATTTCTCTATTTTTTAAAGCAACAGTTAAAATTGGTCGGATAGGCAAATGATCATCTTTCTGGAATATTATTGATTGATTTAGAATGTTGTGGATTGTGTCAGCCCTGATAGTAGAATTTGTCATAACTATCAAAACATGAGCAGATTTTTGAGAGCAGATTATCAAATTGGCCTGAAGCTTTCTCAGTGAGATGGAAGCTTTTAAGAAAAGGATTTATTTTATCGGCCTTGCATTTACAAAGAATCAGTCAAGTGGAGAAATGCCTCAAAGAAAAGCTGTGTAATTATAGTCTCATGGATGTTTTTTGCACAGGAGGAGGCCATGCGGTCCGTAGTTCCTGCACTGCTCAACAAAGATCTGTCTGCATCGAACTCACTTTGGCTCATAGCCCTGGAGCCTACGGCAACACAAGTGAATATCTAAATACTTAAATATTCAGACACTTTCTGAATCAGCCACACTTTCAGTCAGTGAGCTCAGGACTCCCACCACACTGGGAAAATAGGTTCTCCTCAACTCCCCTCTTAGCTTTCTACCTGTGAACTTCAATCTATGCCCCCTGTGTATTGACATGTCTACGAATGGAAAAAGCAGCTTCCAGTTATCCTTTCTATGCCCTTCAAAATCTTAAACATCTTTACCAGTTCCCCTTGTCTGCTTCAATCTTGGCATCGGTCAGATGGGCAGGTCAGTGGCAGATTGATATAGCCTGAAGAAGGATTAAGATAAGAGAGTACTTAATGTGGCAAAGCCTGTCGTGCCCGATGGAGGTCAGCAACGGCAGTCAGCAGTGAAGTCCACCGGCAAGGATGGGCGGGCCTTAGCCCAGCGCAGGGGAATACGAACCGTCATGGGGGAAGCCTCGGTCAGAGTGTCTGAAAACTCGTGGCTTAAGAAAGGACTGTAATGTTTGACTTTTTAAACTTTTGTTTTTATTTTTCTACTGTTATACTAAGAAGACTGTAGTGCTGAACTTTTTAACGTATTCAATTATTTTTATAACATAGAGCATGGAACGGTACAGCTCAGTACAGGCCCTTCGGCCCACGATGTTGTCCCGAACTATTACCCTCATCCCAAGGTCTGTCTCACCTCCACCACTACCTTATACTGTCATCCATGTACTTGTCTAATGGCCGATTAAATGCCCCTAATGAGGCCGACTCCACTACCCTCTCCGGCTTTGCGTTCCACTCCCCTGCGACTGAGTAAAGAAGGATGGATAAATTTTCTACGTTTGCAACTGAAATTTCGTACCGAGGTACTTTGCACCTGAGATGGCACCGTCTGAGGTGGCATTGCACTCCTGTACCCTGTATTGAATATGTGTGATAATAAAACCTAAGTCTAAATCTAATGCATAGCAGGACACTGGGAAGCTGAGAGGAGAAAAGGGATCCTAGGGTGCTAGTTCATAAATTCCTGAAGGGGTCAGGTCAGGCTAGTAAGGGTTGTTACAAAGACATATGGGACATCTCCCTTTATCAGATGGTAAGAGTGGGGAGGTCACTTTGTGCTGTTTAAAAGTTTGGTTAGGCCACAGCTGGAGTTGTGTGTGGCATTTTGGTCACCACCCATCAGGAAGGATGTGATTGCACTGGAGGGAATGAAAAGGATGTTGCATATGTTGGAGCATTTTAGCTGTGAAGAAAGGCTGGAAAAATTCAGATTATTTTCTGTGAAGCAGAGAAGTTTTCGGGGTTGAGTGGAGGTCCTGATAGAGGCATATAAGATTATGAGAGGTAAAGATAGGTTGAGTAGAAAGCATTGTTCCCCTTAGTTAAATCATCAATAACGGTAGGGCATAATGTTAAAGAGAAACACGGGAAATTTAGCGGAGGTTTGAGGAAAATCGTTTTCATCCAGAGTGTGGCAAAGGTCTGGAATGCATTGCCTGGGAGGGAAGTTGAAACAGGAAACCTCACACCCTTTGAAAAGTACTTGGATGAGCACTTGTAATGGCATAATATTTTTGAGAATGGCCTAGTGTGTAAAAATGGGACTAGTATATGTCGCAGTGTGTTTTTAGAGGTACAGCCTTAGTGGGCCGTAGGACCTCTTCTGTACTCTATGATTCCATGAGAACCCCCAGCCCAGGCAGCATCTTGGTTTTTTCAGTAATGTCCAGGATCACACCCTTCATAGTGTGATCCCTTGCCTTGTTAGCCCTCCCGAGTTCGTCAGCTCACCCTTTTCCTGGTTGAGTTCCAATTGCTGTGTCCAGCTGACCAGTGTGCTGATCTCCTCCTGAAGTTTATTCTTTCTGTCTGTCAACCAATTTTGGGTCCAGTGTACCACTTTGCCTTTGATCCCATGGCTGTTATTTACATGACCATTCCGTCGATATCCTCCTCACTAAATTAGTCATTCGCTAGCAACACGGTCATACACACTGTGTTTAAGCCAAAATGATGAATCTCGTTGACAAATTTCAAGGGTCCTTGTGGCAAGCCCTGCACAACCCCACTCAAAGCAAACATCCTGTCAAATAGATATCCCTCTACCATCAATCACCCTGTGCTCTCTGCCTCAGCCAGTTTTGGCTCCAGCGTGCCTCTTTGCCTTTGATCCCGTTGACTGTTGCTTTCTTGATCAGTCTGCCAAGGGGGGCTTTACTAAGTCCACATCGAATGCATAAGCTCATCAACACTCCAACATCTCCTCAAAAAAGGATCAAATTTCTGAAACGTGACCTCACCTTAACAAATCCATACTGACTATCCCTGATTAGTTCATGCAAGTACATTCTACCCCGAAGAATGCCTCTTTATAGCTTCTCCAGTGCTGAGATTATTCTGACTGGCCTTTAATTTCCTGGTCTGTTCCTCTCTCCATTTGTTCATCGTAGGACAATGTTCATCGTCCTTCATGACTTCACGTGTGATTGACAAGGGTTTGAAAATTGCTGACAGGGGCCCAAATATCTCCTCCCTCACTTCCCTTGCTCGCTGGTATACATTTCAGTTCGGCCTGTAGATGTATCCACTTTTAAATTTGCTGAACCAGCTGCATCTTCCGATGTCTAAACTTCTGATGTTCCTAGGTCCTCTGCCCTGATATCAATACTTGCAGTGTCCTTTTCCATTGTAAAGATTGACACAAAGTATTCATTGAGGACAGTGCCCATGTTTTCCAGGTCCACACAAAGATTATCTCTGTGAAAAGAACGAGGAGATATTAGAGAGGTTTGAGATTTACAATCAAGAAAGAAATGACTTCCTTGGAGAATCATACAACATACATTGTCCATTGGTGCCAAGAAACAGAAGTTTTTGTTTCCACAGTTGTTTGCAAATAGCCAATCAAGATCATAAAATAATGTTTTAAGATAATTTACAAAGCAAGGCAATTGAGGAAGATATATTGGATGTATTGAACTCTTAACTACCTCCCTTAAGTTTCGGAATATCAAGTTTTTTCTTATGGATAACTTTTGCAGACCTCTTCAAACAAGGAGCTGAACCCACAGAATTATGTGACCAACAAAGCCTGAGCCTTTTGCTTCACAATGCAGTCCAGATCCCTCGGCAGCTGGGTGAGGTACCTTCATTTGGAGGCAGCAACATTGAACCAAGTGTCCGCAGTTGCTTCCAACATGTAAGTGTGCTCTGCGCCACTTCAGAAGGTCAAGCGGGTCTACTTGCCAGTATGAATTTTGTGCTCATTTTCGGTTTGAATTAGTTCCAGAGGCCAACATGTACCACCACTAATCCAAGGCTATCATGTTTATAAATAGTCAATGTTTTTAATCATTAATTTAATAAAAACAATGTCAGAATGTTTGGGGAAGAGGAAACTATGATGCGATTAGACACGAGTTAGGAAGCATGGACTGGGAGCAGTTGTTCCATGGTAAGGGAACTATAGACATGTGGAGATGGTTTAAGGAACAGTTGTTGGGAGTGATGAGTAAATATGTCCCTCTGAGACAGGCAAGAAGGGGTAAGATAAAGGAACCTTGGATGACGAGAGCGGTGGAGCTTCTAGTGAAAAGGAAGAAGGTAGCTTACATAAGGTGGAGGAAGCTAGGGTCAAGTTCAGCTAGAGAGGATTACATGCAGGCAAGGAAGGAGCTCAAAAATGGTCTGAGGAGAGCCAGGAGGGGGCACGAGAAAGGCTTGGCAGAAGGAATCCGGGAAAACACAAAGGCATTTTACACTTACGTGAGGAATAAGAGAATGGTCAAAGAAAGAGTAGGGCCGATCAGGGATAGCATAGGGAACTTGTGTGTGGAGCCTGAGGAGGTAGGGGAAGCCCTAAATGAGTTTTTTGCTTCTGTCTTTACGAAAGAATCGAACTGTGTAGTGAATGAAACCTTTGAAGAGCAGGTGTGCATGCTGGAGTGGATAGAGATAGAGGAAGCTGATGTACTGAAAATTTTGTCAAACATTAAGATTGACAAGTCGCCAGGCCCGGATCAGATTTGTCCTCGGCTGCTTTGGGAAGCGAGAAATGCAATTGCTTCGCCACTTGCGAAGATCTTTGCATCCTCGCTCTCCACTGGAGTCGTACCTGAGGACTGGAGAGAGGCAAATGTAATTCCTCTCTTCAAGAAAGGAAATAGGGAAATCCCCGGCAATTATAGACCGGTAAGTCTCACGTCTGTCGTCTGCAAGGTGTTAGAAAGGATTCTGAGGGATAAGATTTATGACCATCTGGAAGAGCATGGCTTGATCAAATACAGTCAACACGGCTTTGTGAGGGGTAGGTCATGCCTTACAAACCTTATCGAGTTTTTTGAGGATGTGACTAGTAAGGTTGATGAGGGTCGAGCTGTGGATGTGGTGTATATGGACTTCAGTAAGGCATTTGATAAGGTTCCCCATGGAAGGCTCATTCAGAAGGTCAGGAGGAATGGGATACAGGGGAACTTAGCTGCTTGGATACAGAATTGGCTGGCCAACAGAAGACAGCGTGTGGTAGTAGAAGGAAAATATTCTGCCTGGAAGTCAGTGGTGAGTGGGGTTCCACAGGGCTCTGTCCTTGGGCCTCTACTGTTTGTAATTTTTATTAATGACTTGGACGAGGGAATTGAAGGATGGGTCAGCAAGTTTGCAGACGACACAAAGGTCGGAGGTGTCGTTGACAGTGTAGAGGGCTGTTGTAGGCTGCAGCGGGACATTGACAGGATGCAGAGATGGGCTGAGAGGTGGCAGATGGAGTTCAACCTGGATAAATGCGAGGTGATGCATTTTGGAAGGTCGAATTTGAAAGCTGAGTACAGGATTAAGGATAGGATTCTTGGCAGCGTGGAGGAACAGAGGGATCTTGGTGTGCAGATACATAGATCCCTTAAAATGGCCACCCAAGTGGACAGGGTTGTTAAGAAAGCATATGGTGTTTTGGCTTTCATTAACAGGGGGATTGAGTTTAAGAGTCGTGAGATCTTGTTGCAGCTCTATAAAACTTTGGTTAGACCGCACTTGGAATACTGCGTCCAGTTCTGGGCGCCCTATTATAGGAAAGATGTGGATGCTTTGGAGAGGGTTCAGAGGAGGTTTACCAGGATGCTGCCTGGACTGGAGGGCTTATCTTATGAAGAGAGGTTGACTGAGCTCGGTCTCTTTTCATTGGAGAAAAGGAGGAGGAGAGGGGACCTAATTGAGGTATACAAGATAATGAGAGGCATAGATAGAGTCGATAGCCAGAGACTATTTCCCAGGGCAGAAATGGCTAGCACGAGGGGTCATAGTTTTAAGCTGGTTGGTGGAAAGTATAGAGGGGATGTCAGAGGCAGGTTCTTTACGCAGAGAGTTGTGAGAGCATGGAATGCGTTGCCAGCAGCAGTTGTGGAAGCAAGGTCATTGGGGTCATTTAAGAGACTGCTGGACATGCATATGGTCACAGAAATTTGAGGGTGCATCCATGAGGATCAATGGTCGGCACAACATTGTGGGCTGAAGGGCCTGTTCTGTGCTGTACTGTTCTATGTTCTATGTTCTATGTTCTAGAAACCCCAATGATAGTGTATTAGATATGTCTGAGGATAGCGGATGTAAACTTGACATAATTAATCATGCAGCTGATCTTTTATTTTCTTCTAGGGCCAGAACAAACCAGAGATTGATGTTAAACACTTTGTAGAGTGGATGAGATTGGAGCCTCAGTCCATGGTGTGGCTGCCTGTTCGACACTGTGTGGCAGCTGCTGAAACTGCAAAACATCAGGCTAAGTGTAACATCTGCAAAGAGTACCCACTCGTAGGTTTCAGGTGAGATGTGCAAACCAGCAGAAAGTTAGAGGGAGTTAGTTTTTAAAGAAAGCTTTTACTTTAGATGTTCTATTAGAAACTCCATCAGTCAACAACACAACTGAGATCATCACAAAACCCGAACAAATTCATGGACCAGAGAAGTAATTAGGACAAATTAAGTATCAACTTCTTTACCTTAATTTTTTGTGAGAGGTGAGTGCTGCATGCTTTTGGTATTTTGTTCGCAGTTGCATTGATCACAGACACTGTGGCTCAGAACGGATTGTGACTCGACTTCCGGTTGGTTCTGTAATTTGCAATTATTGGGAATTTACAGAAAGGCCTTTTTATTAGTCCTGTAATCAGTGTGTGTGCATCCTATGAAAGTGATTGCTGTGGTGTTGCTAAATGATCGATAAAACTTCTTGTCCATAATTAGTAAATTAAAATGCATATTTGGACAGGATTTCTAAGGGGTAATTGAACCTTTTTGGTTAACTATTCTCCTACATTTCTACGATTGACCATCTTGGAGAAGGTGCGTGTTACTGCCATTGATCTGATCAAACAACTCTCTGTCTGAGAAGAACTGGAGTGAGAGCCCAACTGTGGATGAAACTATGACTGCCATAACTAAATCAAGAGCAACAACGACCCGGAGTCACTTGAATTCCATCTGAAGCTTGAGGAATGGTGGCCTAACTCTGAAGGCCAAGATCTGTTAGCTTTTCATGGACTATGAGGAACAGGGCAGGATTTCACAGAATCTTTAAGATGCCATATCTTGTACAAAACTGAAGGAGAAATGTCAGATTGCTCAAAGAACCATGAGATCACCAGCCTTTGCATTGCTGGGAAGATTCTGGCAAGGTTACTTCTGAATAGGTTTATACCACCATGGCAAATGAAAACCTTCCGTGCGAAGGGAACTTTGTGAAAATGTTGGAGAGAGACAGAGCAGGACCAATTTACAATAACGATTCCAGGGTTGAGATATCTCATTATGAAAATTGATTAGAGGAATTGGGACAGCTTTCCTCGAAGATGCTGAGACTTAGAAGAGATTATTTTGAATCTTGCAAAATCATTCGAGGTCTGGTCAGAGTAGACGAGGGGAAGACTTTGCTACTTGTGACAGAATTGAGAATAAGATGCAGAGGTTTGAAGTGATTGACTAAAGAAGTAACTGCAGTGTAAGAAATAGCTTTATCACAGTCTATAGAATGCATTACCTAGAGGAAGCAGTTTCAGTAAAAGATGCAAGAAAGCACTAGTTGATTAATTAAAGAGAAATAATGTGCAGGTTAAGGAAAAGGCACTAATTTGTGATATGTATTTGGAGATCTAGTTCAAACATGATGGACCAAATGGCTTCCTTTTACTGTGATTTGGACTTAAAATTACTTTAAAGTAAAGTGTAATTGGCTCTGGGACACGGCGGAAAAGGGTGAGGTAAACAGGACGTGAGTGATCGCAGACTTGACAGTTCGAGGGACAGATAGGAGATTTTGTAGCCGCAATCAGGAATCCAAACACAAAACTTGCATGAAAGAACAAAGAAGAGGAATAGATTCAGTTGCCCTGAGCGAAGACTGTGACCACACCTTCACCCGCTGTTGGGGAATCTGCCTGATATGAATGAACCAACCACCAATAGGTCCGCAACCAAAAAGCACAACTTTCCTCGCGTGTTCATCCAGTGAGAAGCACCAAGAGGAAGGCAGCCTTTTTCCTACATTTTGTAAGCTTGACCATTTGGGAAGAGAGCCCCCCTTCTCTGACATTCTGTTCTCTAAAGATCAAATGTATTGGTTCCTGATGTTGCGTGAGGCCAGTGAACTTCCACAATTCTACCACACTGTTGCTTCCAAATCTATTTCTTTCCTTACCATCTTCTCATGTTTCATCTTCTCAATCAACCGTCTGTCTGTGTTTCTTCCGAATGTTGTTCAGAAAAGTAATTCCTTTCATCCCTTTAACTTCCAAATTATGTTTGTTCCTCACGGAAACTGGTTTTCTGCTTCACTTTATCTATTGCCTTGAAAATTCTGGACTAATCTGTAATTGACAGTGAGTTTCCTGTTAGCAGTGCTATTTACAAGAGGATTAACTGAACTTAACCACTTCAGTGCATAATTTAATATTGCCTTGCATATCTCCAAAAATTTTAAGAGCCTGCTGTTTGTACTTTTATGTTGGTTTTCATGGCTATTTAGTTTCTGCTCACACATTTGAGTGCTTGCTGAGTCTCAGAGTTTGGCTTCATGACAGGAATCCTGAAGGCAATATCCTCTGTTTTGCACCATCTCATCGTATTGATGACCTACATTCTGTATGCAGTTCTATCCATTCATCTGTTGATAATTTCACACTACATTGATCAAGTCCTTCCATTTCATGAGAACATTTTCCATTCTTGCAAGGGATTTGGCTATCACTGGTGAAGTTATCATTTGTTGTCCTTCACTAATTGCCGTGGAACTGAGTGGATGGCTGGGAGGGTGGTTCAGAGCTACCTACATTGCTGTGGCTCTGCAGCCACATGTAGTGGTGTAAGGATGATCGAATACTCCCCGAAAGGACATGAGTGAATCGGATGGGTTTTTACCAACATTTGTTGATAGTTTCATGATAGTGTTGCTGGAAATAACTTTTAGTTCTGAGTATTTTTTAATGAAATGTAAATTTGACCAGCTACAGTGTTGGAACATGAACCTACATTCTCCAGAGCATTTAGCTCAATGATATTGCCACTATACCACTGTGACTCGGCCATTATTGCAGTTTATTTCTTCGCTATTTCTTCTCTTTCCCTGGAGTACTTCCCTTCTGCTGTCTGAGCTGAAAATGTGTGTCCTCCTCCTTCAGTGTTGCCTTTACAGCTTCACATGTTACAATCGCTGCTCGTCAGATTTACCTTTTCCAGGAAGATTCTGGCAAGGTTACTTCTAAATAGGTTTATGCCACCGTGGCAGATGAAAACCTTCCATACTATGGGAACGTTGCAGCGCAGAAGCAATTTAAATAATTCCAGGGATGGGATATCCCATTATGAAAATTGACTGGCTGAGTTGGGACAGTTTTCCTCGACTGACCTAGCATTTGCTTCTCCCCACACAATTTTGCCGTTTCTTCAAAATAAAAAAAATACATAATTTAACTACTTAACTTGCATTCCTTGGATGGTTAAAAATATCCAAACAAAAATGAACATTTCTCTTACTTCTTGTTCTTCCTTAATAGGTGCCGCAGCCTCAAACACTTAAATTATGACATCTGCCAAAGCTGTTTCTTTTCGGGACGCACATCCAAGGGGCACAAGTTACATTACCCAATGGTGGAGTACTGCACTTCAGTGAGTAATACATTGTTCCACTTGATAGAATTATTCCGATCTGTGGAAACTTAGGGATTTAACCATTTAAATACAATCTGCCCTCAAAGTTGAAGTAGTTTGCTAAAATGATAAAAGGCCAACAGCTTAAATCAGGCTTCAATACCAGAAATACAATGTTGTGCAGAAGCTCTTTGAGGTCAAGTTGAGGCTCACGCCCACTCTTTTCTCCAGCTTTGTCACCACCATTCTTAATCTCATCAAGAACAAGCTTCTCAGTGGCCTGGACAGGATGGATGGAAAACCTTTTCACCTCAACCAGTTAAAATCACCGAAGAAAATGACACTGACCTCGCTTATGGAGCTTCAGTATGTGGTTCACAACGTCATTTCCGCTCGCAGAAGTCTTCAAATCTCCCTTAAGGCCTTTGCAGAAGTATACTGAAGAATTAGCCTCAACCTTAAATTTGCCACCCAGGTTGATGGGGTTGTTAGGAAGGCATACCGTGTGTTAGGCTTCATTGGTAGAGGGATTGAGTTTCGGAGCCATGAGGGCATGTTGCAGCTGTACAAAACTCTGGTACAGCCGCACTCGGAGTATTACGTACAGTTCTGGTCGCCGCATCATAGGAAGGATGTGGAAGCGTTGGAAAGGGTGCAGAGGAGATTTACCAGGATGTTGCCTGGTATGGAGGGAAGGCGTTATGAGGAAAGGCTGAGGGACTTGAGGCTGTTTTCGTTCGAGAGAAGAAGATTAAGAGGCGACTTAATAGAACCATACAAGATGATCAGAGCATGAGATAGGGTGGACAGTGAGAGTCGTTTGGCTCGGATGGCCATGTTTGACACGGTGGGGCATAGCTTTAAATTGAGGGGTGATAGATATAGGACAGAAGCCAGAGGTAGGTTCTTTACTCAGAGAGTAGTAACGGCATGGAATGCCCTGCCTGCAACAGTAGTAGACTTGCCAACTTGAAGGGCATTTAAATGGTCGTTGGATAAACATATGGATGATAATGGAATAGTGTAGTTTTGATGGGCTTCAGGTTGGTTTCACAACATCAAGGCCGAAAGGGCCTGTACTGCGCTGTTATGTTCTGTGTTCGAACCTCAAGATGACTCAAATCCTTTACCAATCTGTCAAGTTGTGGCCCATCTTTTCATCAAAATTAATAGAGAAATCCTCCCAAATGTAGAACATTTCCCTTAGATGGGACGCTCTCTCTCTTTTAAGGCTGACATCGATACAGAGATTCTAACATTACGTCCAATCTGCGAGTGGCACCTTTGGACTCCAGAGGATGAGAATGCACAATTGTGACATCTGTGCTGATCGCAAGATCCTTGAGTTCAAGGCATGCATCGTTCAGCCTCTTCTATATGACTGTGAAACCTGGATAACATAGAGCTGCCACTTCAAGACCCTTTCAGCACAGTTTTGTCATGGATTCTCCACATCAGCTAGGAGGAAAAACCTCCTAGCATCAGCATTGATGCCATGATGATTTGAAACAAACCCCATTGGGCTGGCCATGTACTTTGGATGCCTAAGTTATGACTACCAAAGTAAATTTTTGCCAACTCAAGGAAGGCATCTGATCAAGAAGTAAAAGGAAGCATTTCAAAGACCTTGAAATGTTCCTTCAAGAAATACTACATCGAGGTCAAAGTATGGGATATCCCCATTCAGAAGAAACCAACTTGGTGAATCTCCTGTATGAAGGCACATAATTCTTCAACAGCACCAGACAAGAAGTTGAAGTGTGGGAAAGGAACTGGAGAAAGGAATGCTGGTGTTCTCAAGGCCAAGACCACTTCCATCACACTGAAAGACCTCCTAAACATGTGGTCAGATATGTGGCTCTAGTTGAGGCTAATCAACCCGCACAGAGCTCATGACCTGTGATATGGAATTTCCAAGCTGGGCAATCATACTCATCAGCCAGTGATGGCTCTTAATATTGTGCAGAATGTGATTTGATCACAAATGAGTACTGTGTGTAGCTTTGAGCATTGCCACAGAAAGACCAGGTTTTATAGAATAATCAGAATGGTGCTGCATGAGAAACTGGAATTAGGAGGAGATAGGTGATACTTAATTGTTATTTGTTTCTGGGCCATTGGCATCGCTAACTGGGCCAGCATTTACTTCCCATCCTTAGTTACCCTTGTAATTGGTGAATCAATGTAGCCCATGTGCTGTAGGTAGACTCAGTCAGTCAGGGGAGAATTTCCAGGACTTTGACCCAGTGGTAGTGAAAGAACAGCAATATATTTCCAAGTTGAGATGGTGAGTGGCTTAGACAGGGTGTTGTAGGTGGTGCTGTTCCCATATATCTGTTACGCTTGCCCTTGTAGATGAAATTTGTCATAGGTTTGGAAAGTCCTGTCTCAGGATCTTTTGCAGATTTCTCAGTGCATCTCATAGATGGTGCACACTGCTGCTATTGAGCACTGCAGGGAGGAGGCTGCTTTTTCCTGGATGGTGTCGAACTTCTTGAGTGCTTTTGCATCTGCACCCATCTAGGCAAGTGGGGATTATTCCACCATTCTTCTGACTTGTTCCATGTAGCTGGTGGACAGGCTTGGGGAATCAGGAGGTGAGTCACTTGATGCAGTAATCGGAGCTTTGGGCCTGCTCTAGTAGCCACTGCATTTAAATAGGAAGTCCAGTTGAATTTCTGTTCAGTGGTAAAACCCGGGATTTTGATAGCGGACAATTCAGTGATGGTGACACCTTTGAATGTCAAGGGACAATTTATGGATTTTCTCTTCCTGGAGATGGTCATTACCTGGTATTTGTGCAGTATAAATGCGACTTGCCAATTACCAGCCCAAGCCGAGACATCGTTCTGGCCTTGTTGCATTTGGACATGGACAGATTCAGTATCTGAGGAGTGGTGAATGATGCTGAATATTCTGCTATCCCTGGTGAACATCCCCAGTTCTGAGCTTATGATGGAGAGATGATGGGATAAATCAGCTGAAGATGGTTAGGCTTCGGACTGTACCCTCAGGACCTCCTGCAGGTGACCTCTAACAACCAAAATGCCAATCATGAGAGGCGATGACCTAATGGTATTATGACTAGACTATTAATCCAAACACTCAGGTAATGTTCTGAGGACCTGGTTCAAATTCCACCATGGCACATAATGGAATTTAAATTCAATGAAAATCTGGAATTAAGCGTCTAATGATGATCGTAAATCCATTGTGGTGAGTTTCTGCTGGATTCCCACCAGCTCCAGTTATGCGAGCGCTCTTTGATGCCACACTCGGTCAAATGTAGCCATCCTTAGCTCACCTCGGGAATTCAACTCTTTTGACCATGTTTGAACAAAAGCTGTAATGAAGTCAGGAGCTGATGAGGTGGCAGAATTGAGGATCTTCTACAGGGATCCGAGGGATGTGGCATATCGAGATTTCCAGAAAGAATTTGACCAGTTGCTGCATAAAAAAGTGAACCAGAAGGTTAGATCCAAGGGGATTAAGGGTAGAATATTGGTTTGAATAAAGGGCTGGCTAACTGACAGAAAGCTGAGTGTCAGGATAAATGAGTCTTTGCCTGGATGGTGAATTGTTACTGGTGGGTTGCTGCGGGGTTCAGGTCTCTGACCTGAACTATTTGTAACGTATACAAATGATATGTAAGCAGAGACAAAATGTAACATAACAGAATGCGTGGATGATTCTGAAAGAGATGGGAAAACAGCCTGTGATGTGAAATAAAACAGAGACAGCTGAATATTGACAGGCGAGGAGAATGGACCAGAATCTGGCAGGTGGTTAATGTGCATAAGCACAAGGCTTGCCTATTTTGTCCATGAAAAAATGGGCGAATTTTTATTTAAATGGAGGGAAGGTTCAAAGTGTGTCAGTGCAGAGTTGTCTGGCTGTCTTTGTAGCTGAAAGTGGGTATGCAGGAAGAGCATAGCATAAGAAAGGCAGATGGAACTCTGGCATTTATCACCAAAGGACTGGCTCATTAAAGTAACACAGTGTTTTTCCGAACACATTGGGTGTTGGTGAGACCAAAGTATTGTGTCCAGTTTTGATCCCCTTACTGAGGATGGATACATCTGCACTGGAGGCAGTTCAGAGGAGGTTGGACTGATTGATTCCCGGGATGAAAGGGCTGTCATATGAGAAGTTGCTGAGTAGCTTGTGCCTGTACTTGCTGGTGTTCGAGAGAGTGAGGGGGTGGTTCTGATTGAGGTATATAAAATAGTAAAGGGGATTGAAAAGATGGGCATTGAGCACATGTTCGCCATTGTGGGACAGTCTCAAACAAGAAGCTGTAGCTATCGAGTGAGAGATGGAATGTTCAAAATGGAGATGAGGAGAGAGTTGTGAATCTGTGGAATTCATTGCCCCTGAATGCAATGGAGGCAGCACCAATCGACCGATTCAAGAAAGAAATAGATATGTTTCTGATGAAAAATAGGGAGAAAGGGCCATGGGGAGCAGGCAGGAGAGTGGAGTTGAGATCAGGAAAGGATCAGCAACCACGGCTAACAAGATAAGTCAGGGACAGGATGAAAGCAAAAGAAAAAGCATAAAATGTGTTGTGGTTAGTGGGAAGCCAGTGGATTGGGAAGCCTTTCGAAAACTAGCGGCGGACATGTAAAAAGGCAATAAGGGGGAAGATGATGAAATTTGAGGGCAATATTAATGAGGGTAATATGGAAAAAAATTGCATGAGTTTTTTTCAGCTAGAAAAGGTATGAGAAAGGCAAGAGTACAAATAAAGAGAACAAAGAAAATTACAGCACAGGAACAGGCCCTTCGGCCCTCCGAGCCTGCTCCGATCGAGATCCTCTGTCTAACCTGTCACCTATTTTCTAAGGGTCTGTGTCCATTTGCTCCCTGCCTATCCATGTACCTGTCCATAAGACCATAAGACATAGGAGTGGAAGTAAGGCCATTCGGCCCATCAAGTCCACTCCGCCATTTCAGTCATGGCTGATGGGCATTTCAACACCACTTGCCTGCACTCTCCCCATAGCCCTTGATTCCTTTTGAGATCAAGAATTTGTCGATGTCTGCCTTGAAGGCATCCAACGTCCCGGCCTCCATGCACTCTGCGGCAATGAATTCCACAAGACCACCACTCTCTGGCTGAAGAAATGTCGTCTCATTTCAGTTTTAAATTTACCCCCTCTAATTTTAAGGCTGTGCCCACGTGTCCAAGTCTCCCCGCCTAGCGGAAACAACTTCCTAGCGTCCACTCCTTCTAAACCATACATTATCTTGCAAGTTTCTATTAGATCTCCCCTCAACCTTCCAAACTCTAACGAGGACTATCCCAGGATCCTTAGCCGTTCATCATACGTTAAACCTACCATTCCAGGGATCATCCGTGTGAATCTCCGCCGGACATGCTCCAGGGCTAGTATGTCCTTCCTGAGGTTCAAAATTGGACACAGTATTCTAAATGGGGCCTAACTAGAGCCTTCTAAAGCCTCAGAAGCACATCGCTGCTTTTATATTCCAACTCTCTTGAGATAAACAACAACATTACGTTCGCTTTCTTAATTACGGACTCGACCTTCAAGTTAACTTGTAGACAATCCTGGACCAACACTTCCAGATCCCTTGGCACTTCTGACTTGCGAATTTTCTCACCATTTAGAAAATAGTCCATGCCTGTATTCTTTTTTCCAAAGTGCAAAACCTCACATTTACTCACATTGAATTTCATCAGCCATTTCCTGGGTCACTCTCCTAAACTGTCTACATCTTTCTGCAGCTTCCCCACCTCCTCAGTACGACCTGACTGTCCACCTATCTTCGTATCATCGGCAAACTTCGCCAGAATGCCCGCAGTCCCTTCATCCAGATCATTAATATATAAGGTGAACAGATGTGGCCCCAACACTGAACCCTGCGGGACACCGCTCGTCACCGGTTGCCATTCTGAAAAAGAGCCTTTTATCCCAACTCTCTGCCTTCTGTCAGACAGCCAGTCCTCAATCCAAGCCAGTAGCTCACCTTGAACACCATGGGCCCTCACCTTGCTCAGCAGCGTCCTGTGAGGCACTGTATCAAAGGCCTTTTGGAAGTCTAGATAGATAACATCTACTGGGATTCCCTGGTTTAACATACTTGTTACCTCTTCAAAGAATTCTAATAGGCACGACGTCCCCTGACTAAATCCATGCTGACTTGTTTTAATCTGACCCTGCACTTCCAGGAATTTAGAAATCTCATCCTTGACAATGGATTCTAGAATTTTACCAACTACTGAGGTTAGGCTAATCGGCCTGTAATTTTCCATCTTTTGCCTTGATCCTTTCTTAAACAAGTGAGTTACAACAGCAATTTTCCAATCATCTGGGACTTTCTCTGACTCCAGTGACTTTTGAAAGATCACGACCAATGCCTCCGCGATTTCCTCAGCCACCTCCCACAGAACTCTAGGATGTAGCCCATCGGGGCCAGGAGATTTATCAATTTTTAGACCCTTTAGGTTTGCTAGCACTTTCTCTTTTGAAATGCCTACCGTACTCAACTCTGCCCCCTGACTCTCCCTAATTGTTGGCATACTACTCATGTCTTCCACTGTGAAGACTGACGCAAAGTACTTATTGAGTTCTTCAGCTATTCCCTGATCTCCCATTACTAGCCTTCCAGCATCAATTTGGAGCGGCCCAATATCTACTTTGGCCTCTCATTTGTTTCTTGTGTATTGAATGAAGCTTTGACTATCATTTCTAATATTACTAGCTAGCCTACCTTCAAAATGATCTTCTCCTTCCTTGTTGCTCTCTTTGTTATCCTCTGTCTGTTTTAGTAGCCTTCCCAATCTTCTGATTTCCCAGTGCTCTTGGCCACTTTATAGGCTGTCTCTTTTACTTTGATATATTTCCTGACTTCCTTTGTCAGCCATGGCTGTCTAATCCCACCCCAGATAATCTTTGTTTTCTTTGGCATGAACCTCTGTACTCTGTCCTCAGTAACACGTATAAACTCCTGCCATTGTTGGTCTACTGTCTTCCCCGCTAGGCTCTGCTTCCAGTCGATCTTCGTCAATTCCCCTCTCATGCCCCTGTAATTACCTTTATTTAACTGGAATACCATTCCATCCGATTTTGCCTTCTCTCTTTCAAACTGCAGACCGAACTCTCCCATATTATGATCACTGCCTCCTAAGTGTTCCCTTACTTTAAGATCTTTTATAAAGTCTGGCTCAGTGCATAGCACCAAGTCCAGAATAGCCTGTTCCCTTCTGGGCTCCATCACAAGCTGTTCCAAAAAGCCATCCTGCAAACATTCCATGAACTCTTTTTCTTTGGATCCACCAGCAACATTATTCACCCAATCCACCTGCATGTTGAAGTCCCCCATGATCACCGTGACCTTGCCTTTCTGACGTGCCCTATTTATTTCTAGGTGCATCTTGCGCCCCTCATCCTGATCACTGTTAGGAGGTGTGTACATAACTCCCATTATAGTTTTTTTTGCCTTTGTGGTTCCTCAATTCCACCCACATAGACTCCACATCTTCTGACCCTATGTCATTTAGTGCCGTAGATCTCATTCCATTCTTAACGAACAAGGGAACCCCACCCGCTCTGCCCACCTCCCTCTCTTTTCGATATGTTGTGAATCCTTGGATGTTTAACTGCCAGTCCTGAGCTCCCTGCAACCATGTCTCTGTGCTGCCTACCACATCATAATCATTCAAGAGGATTTGTGCTGTTAATTCATCTACTTTGTTGCGAATGCTAAGAGCATTTAGATGAAGTGTCTTAATGCAAGCTTTCTTATCAATATGAGAGAGGTTGGACATGCCAAGATGCCTTAAGTTATCCTTCCTTTTTGCTGTATTCCTAGTCTGCCTCGAGCTTAAATCCTCCTGTACACATGCTATCCTGTTGCTTATCTTTCCATTTAACTCCATACTCCCTGTCTCTTTCACTTTCCCTTCCCCCCGACTCACGACTTTAAAGTCTGACTGACCACCCTATTCATCTTTTTTGCGAGAACACTGGTTCCAGATCGGTTCAGGTGGAGACTGTCCCGATGGTACAGATCCCCCCCGGTTCCAAAACTGATGCCAATGCCCCATGAAATGGAATCCCTCTTTCCCACACCAATTCCTTCGCCACATGTTTACTTCCCTAACTTTCTTTTCCCTATGCCAATTGGCACATGGCTCGGGCAGTAATCCAGAGATTATGACCCTTGAGGACCTGTACTTCAATTTCTTTCCTCGTGTTTCATAATCCCTGAGCAGGACCTCTACCCGAGCTTTGCCTATGATGTTAGTCCCAACGTGGACCACAACAACCGGATCTTCCCCCTCCTGCTCCAATATCCTTTCAACCCGGTCGGAGATGTCTCGCACCCTGGCACCGGGCAGGCAACACACCGTGCGGGACGCCCGATGCAGCTTGCACAGGATACTATCTGTCCCTCTAATTATAGAATCCCTGATAACAACTACCTGTCTTTTTGCTCCCCCCCCTCTTGAATGACCTTGTGCGCCACGGTGCCATGGTCAGCTGGCTCATCCTGTCCACAGTCCTTTTCCTCAACCGTACAGGGAGCAACAATCTCATACCTGTTGCAGGTATCTGTCCAGATATATCTGAAAAGACGCTAATGTGTCTGCGTCTACCAGCTCCGCTGGCACCGCGTTCCAGGCACCCACCACCCTCTGTGTATAGAACTTTCCACGCCTATCTCCCTTAAACTTTCCTCCTCTCACTCTGAACTCATGACCCCTAGTAATTGAGTCCCCCACTCTGGGGAATAAGCTTCTTGCTATCCACCCTGTCTCTCCCCTCATGATTTTGTAGACCTCAATCAGGTACCCCCAATCTCCATCTTTCTCATGAAAATAATCCTAATCTACTCAACCTCTCTTCATAGCTAGCACCCTCCATACCAGGCAACATCCTGGTGAACCTCCGCTGCACCCTGCCCAAAGCGTCCACGTCCTTTTGGTAACGTACACAGTACTCTAAATGTGGCTGAACCAAAGTCTTATACAACAGTACATGACCTGCCAACTCTTGTACTCAGTACCCCGTCCGATGAAGGAAAGCATGCCGTATGCCTTCTTGACCACCCTCTTCACCTGGCTTGCCACCTCCAGGGAACAATGGACCTGAACACCCAGGTCTCTCTGTTCATCAATTTTCCCTAGGACTTTACCATTTACTGTATAGTTCGCCCTTGAATTAGATCTTCCAAAATGCATCACCTCACATTTGCCCGGATCGAACTCCATCTGCCATTTATCTGCCACACTCTGCAGTCTATCTATATTCTGCTGTAATCTCTGACAGTCCCCCTCACTATCTGCTGCTCCACCAATCTTAGTGTCATCTGCAAACTTGCTGATCAGACCACCTACACCTTCCTCCAAATCATTTACGTATATAAACAACAGTGGTCCCAGCACAGAACCTTGTGGAACACCACTGGTCACAGGTCTCCAATTTGAGAAACTCCTTACTACCGCTACTCTCTGTCTCCTGTTGCCGAGCCCATTTTTTTTTTATCCATCGAGCGAGCACACCCTGGACCCCATGCGACTTCACTTTCTCCATCAGCCTGCCATGGGGAACCTTATCAAACACCTTACTGAAGTCCATGTAAATGACATCTACAGCCTTTCCCTTTCAATCAACTTTGTCACGTCGTCAAAGAATTCTATTAAGTTGGTTAGACATGACCTTCCCTGCACAAAACCATGTTGCCTATCACTGATAAGCTGATTTGCTTCCAAATGGGAACAGATCCTATCCCTCAGTATCTTCTCCAGTAGCTTCCCGACCACTGACGTCAGGCTCACTGGTCAATAATTACCTGGGTTATCCTTGCTAACCTTCTTAAACAAGGCGACAACATGAGCAAGTCTCCAGTCCTCCGGGACCTCACCCGTGTCTAAGGATGCTGCAAAGATATCTGTTAAGGCCCCGGCTATTTCCTGTCTCGCTTCCCTCAATAACCTGGTATAGATCCCCACCTTAATGCCTTTTTGGAGACCCAACACTTCATCCTTCCTTGTGTCAACTTGACCTGGAGTAAGCAAACATCTATCCCTCACATCACCATCTGTCATGTCCCTCCCCTTGATGAATACCGATGCAAAGTATTTGTTAAGAATGTCAAGATAATACAATGTGAGGCTGGATGAACACAGCAGGCCAAGCAGCATCTCAGGAGCTTTTGTGCTCCTGAGATGCTGCTTGGCCTGCTATGTTCATCCAGCCTCACATTGTATTATCTTGGAATTCTCCAGCATCTGCAGTTCCCATTATCTCTGTTAAGAATGTCACCCATTTTCTCTGACTCAGTGCATAACGTTGCTTCTTTGTCCTTAAGTGGGCCAATCCTTCCTCTAGTTATCCTCTTGCTCTTTATATATGAATAAAAGGCTTTGGGATTTTCCTTAACCATGTTTGCCAGCAATATCTCATGTCTTCTCTTAGCCCTCTTCATCCCTCGTTTCAGATGCGCTCGAAATTCCCCGTGTTCTTCCAAAGAATCATCTCTCTTCAGTCGCCTGGACCTAATCTATGCTTCCTTTTTCCTCTTGGCTAGTCTCACAATTTCATCTGTCACCCATGGTTCCCTCATCTTGCCTTTTCTGTTCCTCATTTTCACAGGAACATGTCCTGCACGCTAATCAAACTCTCTTTAAAAGCCTCCCACATATCAAATGTGGATTTACCTTCAAACAGTTTCTCCCAATCTAAATTCCCCAGATGCTGCCAAATCTTGGTATAGTTGGCCTTCCCCCAGTTTAGAACTCTTCCTTTAGGACCACTGCCATCCTTGTCGATGAGTATTGTAAAACTTAGGGAATTGTGGTCGCTATTTCCAAAGTCACTCCCTGCTGTAATTTCAACCATCTGGCTGGGTTCATTCCCCAGCACCAGGTCCAGTATGGCCCCTTCCCGAGTTGGACTACATACACACTGCTCTTGAAAACCCTCCTGGACACACCTTACAAATCCTGCTCCATCTTGACCCCTAACACTAAGTGAATCCCAGTCAATGTTGGGAAAATTAAAATCTCCCATCACCACCACCCTGTTTCTCCTACACCTTTCCATTATCTGTTTACATATTTGTACCTCTATCTCACGCTCGCTGTTGGGAGGCCTGTAGTACAGCCCCAGCATTGTTACTGCATCCTTCCTATTTCTGAGTTCTACCCATATTGCCTCAATGCTTGAGCCCTCCATGGGGCCCTCCTTCAGTACAGCTGTGATATCGTCTTCGACCAGTATTGCAACTGACATTAAAAAGTAGCAGTAGATCACTGGAAAAGGAGGCTGAAGAATCAGTATGAGGAATGAAGAAATGGAAGAGGAACTGAACAGGTACTTTGTATCAGTCTTCATGGTGGAAAACACCCATCGCATACTAAAACTTTGAGAGTTAGGGGCAGTGGTGAATTTCATAGCCATAACTAAGGAAAAGGTGCTCGGGAAGCAGAAAAGTCTGAAGGTGGACCAATCACCCCTGGACCAGATGGACTGTACTGCAGAGTTCTGAAGGAGATAGCTGAGGAAATTGTTGAGGCATTAGTGGTGATCTTTCAGGAATCACTGGAGATAGGGAGGATCTCAGGGATTTGGAAAATGGCTAAAGCAACACCCCTGTTTATGAAAAGAGAGAGGCAGAAGAAGGGAAATTATAGGCCAGTTATCCTGACCTCAATCATTGGTAAGATTTTAGAGTCCATTATTAAGGATGAGATTGCAGAGACCTTGGAAGTACATGACAAAATCGGGCTGAATCAGCACAGCTTCATCGAGGGGAAGTTATACTTGACAAATCTGTTAGAATTCTTTGAGTAGAAAGTGAGCAAGTTAGACAAAAGCAAGCCAGTGAATGTGATTTGTTTGGATTTCCAGAACGCTGTTGAGAAGGTACCAAATAAGATGAGAGCCCATCGTGTTTTAGCAAGGTACTGCCATAGATAGAGCATTGGCTGACTGTCAGAAGGCAGAGAGTGTAGATAAAGGGGTCTTTTACAGGATGGCAGCTGGTGACTAGTGGAGTCCTGCAGGGATCAGTGTTGGGACCACAACAGTTCACGTAATACCTTAATGATATGTACGAAGCAACTGAGACATTGTTGCTGAGTTTACAGTCGACACAGTGACAGATGGAGGGACAGATAGCAGTGAGGAAGTTGAAGAAGGACTTGCATAGGCTCGGAGACTGGGCAAAGAAGTGGCAGACAGAGACTGTGTGGGACACTGTGAGGTTATGTGCTTTGGTAGGAAAAATGGAGGCGTAGATTATTTTCTAAATGAGAACGGGCATTTGAGGTCTGAAGCACAACTGTCCCTCGTTGCCCTTGAGAAGGTTGCAGTTAGTTTCCTTCTTGAACTGCTGAAAGTACATTTGCTGTTGGTTGATACAATGCCATTAGGGAGGGAATTTTGGATTTTGACCCAGCATGTTACCAGCTGAGCCTGAACATTGTCCAGTTCACTCTGCACAAAATAACCCTTTTTACCCCTGGAATTAACATCATGAACGTTCTGAGAACTGCTGTTGTAAGCATATCCTCGCTTAATAGACCAAAACTGTACACTGTGCTCCTTGAGTGGCGTCACCAATGTCTTGTGTGGAAAGATTTTCACTCCTTCCCTCCTTGAAATAAAGATTTGCACCTCACGTGCCTTCTAAAATACATGCTGTGCATAGAAGCTAAATTTTTGTGCTTCATGTACGCCTTTTGGAAATCCAAATTAACGACATCTGCTAATTTCGCTTCAACGACCCGGTTTGTTGAAGAATTAGAATTCCTCAAATGGATTCACCATATTTTTAAATTTATCCTTTTCACTTAACTTATCAAATCTGCCTGAATATGATCTAAATGGTTTGCTGCTGCCTTCTCAATAATAAATTCTAGCAATTTCCCAATGACAAACTTTAGACGAAGTAAATTCGTACTTCGCTGCATTCTGCTGGGATCTTTCCACAATCTAGAAAAGATTACAGCCAATACATCCATTTGGGCAGCACGGTGACTCAGTGGTTAGCTCTTCAGCCTCACAGCGCCAGGGCCCGGGTTCGACTCCAGCCTTGGGTAACTGTCTGTGCGGAGTTTGCACATTCTCCCTGTGTCTGCATGGGTTTGCTCCATGTGCTCCAATTTCCTCCCGCAGTCCAAAGATGTGCAGGCTAGGTGGATCGGCCATGCTGAATTGCCCATCGTGTTCAGTGGTGTTTGGGTTATAGGGGTGGGGTGGGATGCTGCAAGGGGCGATGTGGACTTGTTGGGCTGTCGGACCTGTTTCCACACTGTAGGGAACCTAATTTAATCTCATCTCTGCAGTCAACTCTTATAATCCTCCATGTTATCATCTAATTTAGTCTGAAGGGATGCCTGAGAACTAACGAAGTGAGGGAACAGGTTTTATGTCTGTATTAATTGAGGATGAATTGAGTGTGAGTTGGTTGTATAAATATGGGAGCTAGTAATTAGGGGTTGAAGTTTATGGAGTATTATTAAAAGAAATAAAGCTCTGATGGTACGATGTGGGGTTGGACTCTTTGCATACCTGGGATCCAAGTCTTTAGGTCCCAGGGAACCTGTTAACTTCATCTTCTCAGTTTTCCTCAATGTTTCCTTGAGGATTTCCTTCTCCCTTTCGCTCCCTACTTTTCGCCCATTGATATTTTTTGTATGTTTTCTACTGTGAAATCAGATGGAAAATATTGGTTCAAAGCTTGTGCCATTACCCTCATTTCCCTTCATGAATTCCCCAGTCTCACCCTCTCATGAGCCATTATTCACTGTCTTTACTCTTTTCCTTTTGATACACTTGTGGAAGCCTTTACTGTATTTATATTAATGTCTCCCTCATTATTACTTTGGTCATCTTTTGTTCACATCTGAAATATTTCCAGTTCCACAATTTTCCAATCTTTCTTTCAATTTATACTATCTTTAACTTTCTTAGATAGCAACAGATGGCACCATGGTGCATTCTAGCTGTACATCCTTTCATTCTAAATTGACAATATTTTTGTTCAGAGTTATGAAATATCCCCTGAAACATCTGCCATTGTTTCTCTATGGTCTTACCTTTTAAACTGTTTTCCCAGTTCAACTCTGCCTTTATACTCCTGAATTATCTTCAATGAAAGTTTAAGATATTAAACAGTTTCAGACCGAATTCTCAACCTCGACCTTGATGTAAAATTCTCCCACATCCTGATCATTCTTATCCAGAGAATCCTATACTATTGATGAGTTGTATCTCAAAACATACTACCAGGTCTAAAATATCTTAATCCCTGCTTGGTTCCAGTGGTACAGTTTTAAGACTCCAAATGCATTCTGTGAATATATGCTGAGGGGTAGATAACTGCTCTTAACATCAAGGTGCCATTCAACCAAATATGACATCAAGGAGCCGTCGCAAAGCTGCAGTCAGTAAGAATCAGGTGAAAAACCCTCTGCTGGCTGGAACCTTACCATAAAGCAAGTGGTTGTGGTTATTGGAAATCAGTTGCCCCAACTCCAAAGCATCACTGCGGGGGTTACGTAAATTTGTGCCCTGAGCTCAACCATCTTCAACTATTTGATCAAATGCCATCCCTCCGTCAGAATGCCATACGTGGGGATGTTCTCAGTTGATTGTGTCATGTTCAGCACCACTCATAGCTCCTCAGATGCTGAAGTAGTCCATGTCCACGGAACATAAGTGATGAGAAGCAAGTGGTAGTTGTGCTGTGCAACTTACGGGCAATGAACGTCACCATTAAGGAGAATCTAACCATTACCCCATGACTTACACTCCTTTACTGCCAATATTCTGAGGCTTATCAGGTTTCCAGAAACTGAATTGGACCAAACTTATAATTATTGTGACGACAAGAGCAGGTCAGAGGTTAAGAATTCTGCAGTGAATAATGAGCCCCCTGTCTACACAAAGCCTGTCCACCATCTATCAAGCCCAAGTCAGGAATGTAATATCCACTGGTCAGGACTGGTGCAGCTCCGTCAACACTCAGGAAGCTTGAACCATATGGGACAAAGCAGCCTGTTGGATTGGTACCCCACCCACCACCTTCAACATCTGTTCTATCATCACTAATGCATAATTAGTGCCCCATGCAAGTTTCCCTCCAAGCCACACACACTATCCTGACTCGGAACGATATCACTGTTCATTAATAGTCATTGAGTTAAGATTCTGGAGCTTCTTTCTGAACAGCACTGCTCTAAGGACTGCAGTTATTCAAGAAGGCAGCTCACCACCACCTTCTCCAGGGTAATTGGGCTTAGCCAGCAACATCCACATCCCGTGAATAAAAAAGAATCTTCCAGACTACCTGTGCCAATTGAATTCACAGTTTATTGTAACATCTTTCTGACAAGATCCCATTACTTCTTGGTCTATAGCCTCTCTGCTATCCTGGACTGTATCTTCTGTCAGGGGATCTATGAATCTGAAACTGTCACAGCCGTGACTTCTTTCCTTTGCTGCTCCTTATCTCTACCCAAACTGATTCTATATTTTGCCTGGGAGCCAGTTAGCTCAGTTGGCTGGTTTGTAATTCAGAATGATACCAACAGCATGGGATACTACACTGTCTGAAGTTACAATGAAGGAGTCTCCTTCTCAACCTGTCTCCTCATCTGAGGTGTGGTAACCTTCAATTTAAACCACCTCCAGATATCTCTCTTGACTGTGAGAGCAGCCCTGTGGTCCCATCTGGGACTATAGTGACTTTGAATCTCCAAACCAAGATAATTTCTCACCAATGTATTGATCTCATCTTTGACACAGTACAGAAAACCAAAAAAATTAAACCCAATGAGATGAATTTTGGATCACTGGATTATATGGCAAAATTGGACAAAAAAATGCACTATTGTTAAAATAATTAGCAGTTCAACCAGAAAGGCCACGAATGTGAATCCTGGATCTGTGTATCATTTGAAATGACTTAATTGTATAGTTCTAGTATTTGGCCACAAGATGGAGAATTCTTCTCAGGTGATGTTGTAGCCAGAAGATAGAAAGATGACAGAAATGTTTGGAGAGATATGGGCCAAGCACAGGCAGGTGGAACTAGTTCAGTTTGGGATTGTGATCAGCATAGACTGGTTGGACCAAAGGATCTGTTTTCATGCTGTCTGACTCTATGAAACTGAAGCTTAATAGTCTGAAACTCACATTCAGACATATCTAACTTTATCATAATCTTACAGAAAGATAGCCGACTTTATCCCTCAGAGTTGCAGACTCTTCAATTTTACATCTTCAAAGACATTTAGCAGGGAGAGCATGGATTATCGAGTGAGTTGAGTCATAGAGAACATAGAACATAGAACAGTACAGCACAGAACAGGCCCTTCAGCCCACAATGTTGTGCCGACCATTGATCCTCATGGATGCACCCTCAAATTTCTGTGACCATATGCATGTCCAGCAGTCTCTTAAATGACCCCAATGACCTTGCTTCCACAACTGCTGCTGGCAACGCATTCCATGCTCTCACAACTCTGCGTAAAGAACCTGCCTCTGACATCCCCTCTATACTTTCCACCAACCAGCTTAAAACTATGACCCCTCGTGCTAGCCATTTCTGCCCTGGAAAATAGTCTCTGGCTATCGACTCTATCTATGCCTCTCATTATCTTGTATACCTCAATTAGGTCCCCTCTCCTCCTCCTTTTCTCCAATGAAAAGAGACCGAGCTCAGTCAACCTCTCTTCATAAGATAAGCCCTCCAGTCCAGGCAGCATCCTGGTAAACCTCCTCTGAACCCTCTCCAAAGCATCCACATCTTTCCTATAATAGGGCGCCCAGAACTGGACGCAGTATTCCAAGTGCGGTCTAACCAAAGTTTTATAGAGCTGCAACAAGATCTCACGACTCTTAAACTCAATCCCCCTGTTAATGAAAGCCAAAACACCATATGCTTTCTTAACAACCCTGTCCACTTGGGTGGCCATTTTAAGGGATCTATGTATCTGCACACCAAGATCCCTCTGTTCCTCCACGCTGCCAAGAATCCTATCCTTAATCCTGTACTCAGTTTTCAAATTCGACCTTCCAAAATGCATCACCTCGCATTTATCCAGGTTGAACTCCATCTGCCACCTCTCAGCCCATCTCTGCATCCTGTCAATGTCCCGCTGCAGCCTACAACAGCCCTCTACACTGTCAACGACACCTCCGACCTTTGTGTCGTCTGCAAACTTGCTGACCCATCCTTCAATTCCCTCGTCCAAGTCATTAATAAAAATTACAAACAGTAGAGGCCCAAGGACAGAGCCCTGTGGAACCCCACTCACCACTGACTTCCAGGCAGAATCTTTTCCTTCTACTACCACTCGCTGTCTTCTGTTGGCCAGCCAATTCTGTATCCAAGCAGCTAAGTTCCCCTGTATCCCATTCCTCCTGACCTTCTGAATGAGCCTTCCATGGGGAACCTTATCAAATGCCTTACTGAAGTCCATTGAGTCGATTGGTTCATTGTTAATTCTGAACTAAATTTGATTTATTTTACATTTTTAGACAACATCAGGTGAAGATGTGCGTGATTTCACCAAGGTGCTGAAAAATAAGTTCAGATCAAAGAAATACTTGGCCAAGCATCCTCGTTTGGGTTATTTCCCAGTACAAACAGTCCTAGAAGGTGAGAACCTTGAGATGTAAGTTTATTGATGTGAGATTTACTAATGTATCAATGCCCATTTGGGAGTTGACAAATATTGCAGCATTATTCATTCTGCAGCTTAGCAGGAGAGTGAGGTTGTCCATTTGCGCATATGTCAGACATACACAATACAAAAACAAGGGGGGCTTAATGATATCATTGGTCCTCTCGCCTTCAAAACAGTGTAGTTACTCAGAGAGTGCATCTGCTGAGGACTTGTTGATACTGTCACTAACGTGCAACCTTCCTTGATATCTTTCTCTGTCCTCCAGTTCTGTCTTTAAAAACGACAATCAATTCCCCGCTCCTCAAAAGAAAAGAACCTTTGGCTGAACAGAGAACAAAGAACAGTACAGGCCCTTCGGCCCACGATGTTGTGCCGACCTATTATCCCACTAAGATCAAGCTACCCTGCATACCCTTCATTTTACTGTCCTTCATGTGCCTATCCAAGAGTCGCTTAAAAGTCTCTAAATGTATCTGACTCCATTACCACTGCCAGCAGTGCATTCCACACACCCGCCACTCTCTGTGTAAAGAACTTAGCTCTGACATCTCCCCTCCTCCTTCCTCCAGTCACCTTAAAATTTCTCCCCCTCGTAATAGTCATTTCTGCTCTGGGAAAAAATCTCTGACTATCCACTCCAGCTATGCCTCTCATCATCTTGTGTACCTCAATCAAGTCACCTCTCATTCTTCTTTGCTCCAATGAAAAAAGTCCTCGCCCCCGAACCCTTTCTCCTAAGACCTGCCATCCATTCCATGCAGCATCCTGCTAACTCTCTTCTACACCCTCACTAAAGCTTCCACATCCTCCCTGTAATGAAGCAACCAGAACTGAAGGCAATATTCCAAGCGCTGCTCCATCCCCACGAACTAATGCTCGATTCCAAATCCCTTTCCTCTTGATGCTTTAAATTCATTGCTGTCTTTCGTGTAATTTCATATTTGAATTCACTGGATCAACTTGCCCCTGCATTCCTGAGACGGTCACAGTGACTTCCCCCCGGCAGTCCTGTCCCGCTCACAGTGACTTCTACCTGCAGTCCTGATCCGCCCGAAGTGACTTCTCCCCGCAGCCCTGACCCGCTCAGAGGGACTGGCCCCCGCAGCCCTGACCCGCTCACAGACTGGCCCTTGCAGCCCTGACCTGCTCACAGGGACTGGCCCCCGCAGCCCTGACCTGCTCACAGGGACTGGCCCCCGCAGCCCTGACCCGCTCACAGGGACTGGCCCCCGCAGCCCTGACCCGCTCACAGGGACTGGCCCCCGCAGCCCAGACCCGCTCACAGGGACTGGCCCCTGCAGCCCTGTCCCGCTCACAGGGACTGGCCCCCGCGGCCCTGACTTGCTCACAGGGACTGGCCCCCGCAGCCCTGACCCACTCACAGTGACTGGCCCCCGCGGCCCTGACCCGCTCACAGCGTACTGCCCCCCGCAGCCGTGTCCCGCTCACAGCGTGCTGCCCCCCGCAGCCGTGTCCCGCTCACAGCGGACTGGGCCCCGCAGCCCTGTCCCGCTCACAGGGACTGGGCCCTGAAGCCCTGTCCCGCTCACAGCGTACTTCCCCCCGCAGCCGTGTCCTGCTCAAAGCGTACTGCCCCCCGCAGCCGTGTCCCGCTCACAGCGTACTGCCCCCCGCAGCCGTGTCCTGCTCACCGCGTCCTGCCCCCCGCAGCCATGTCCCGCTCACAGGGACAGGCCCCCGTAGCCCTGACCCGCTCACAGGGACTGGCCCCCGCAGCACTGACCCGCTCACAGGGACTGAACCCCGCAGCCGTGTCCCGCTCACAGGGACTGGACCCCGCAGCACTGACCCGCTCACAGGGACTGAACCCCGCAGCCGTGTCCCGCTCACAGGGACTGGACCCCGCAGCCCTGACCCGTTGAGAGGGACTGGCCCCTGCAGCCGTGTCCCGCTCACAGGGATATGCCCCCGCAGCCCAGACCCGCTTGCATCGACATGCCCCCCGCAGTCCTCTCCTGCTCACAGCGACTTGCCCCCCGCAGTCCAGTCCCGCTCACCGCCTACTGCACCCCACAAACCTTTCCCGCTCACTGAGACTGGGCCCCGAAGCCCTGTCCCGCTCACAGCGTACTTCCCCCCGCAGCCGTGTCCTGCTCACAGCGTACTGCCCCCCGCAGCCGTGTCCTGCTCACCGCGTACTGCCCCCCGCAGCCATGTCCCGCTCACAGGGACAGGCCCCCGTAGCCCTGACCCGCTCACAGGGACTGGCCCCTGCAGCACTGACCCGCTCACAGGGACTGAACCCCGCAGCCGTGTCCCGCTCACAGGGACTGGACCCCGCAGCCCTGACCCATTGAGAGGGACTGGCCCCCGCAGCCGTGTCCCGCTCACAGGGACATGCCCCCGCAGCCCAGACCCGCTCGCATCGACTTGCCCCCCGCAGTCCTCTCCTGCTCACAGCGACTTGCCCCCCGCAGTCCAGTCCCGCTCACCGCCTACTGCACCCCGCAAACCTTTCCCGCTCACTGGGACTGGGCCCTGCAGCCCTGTCCCGCTCATCGGGACTGGCCCCCGCTGCACTGACCCGCCCACAGGGACTGGCCTCTGCAGCCCTGACCCGCTCACAGGGACTGGTCCCCGCAGCCGTGTCCTGCTCACCGCGTACTGCCCCCCGCAGCCATGTCCCGCTCACAGCGGACTGGGCCCCGCAGCCCTTTCCCGCTCACAGGGACTGGCCCCCGTCGCCCTGACCCGCTCACAGCGACTTGCCCCCCGCAGTCCTAACCCGCTCACAGCGACTTGCCCCCCGCAGTCCTGTCCCGCTCACCGCGTACTGCCCCCCACAGCCCTGTCCCGCTCAAAGGGACTGGGCCCCGCAGTGCTGTCCCGCTCACAGGGACTGACCCCTGCGGCCCTGACTCGCTCACAGGGACTGGCCCCCGCAGCCCTGACCCGCTCACAGGGACTGGCCCCCGCAGCCCTGACCCGCTCACAGGGACTGGCCCCCGATCCCTGACCCGCTCACAGCGAATTGCCCCCTGCAGTCCTGTCGCGCTCAGTGGGACTGGCCCCCGCAGCCCTGTCCCGCTGACAGGGACTGACCCCCGCAGCCCTGTCCCGCTGACAGGGATTTGCCCCTGCAGCCCTGACCCGCTCACTGTGACTTGCCCCCGCAGCCCTGACCTGCTCACAGCGACTTGCCCCTCCTTCCTGACCTGCTCACAGGCACTTGTTCCCTCCGTCGTAACCCGCTCACAACGACTTGTCCCCTCTGTCCTGACCCGCTGACAGCGTCTTGCCTCCCATCCGTCTTAGACAGGTCACCCCTTGCTCAGAAACGGTCCCAATTATCCATGAACCAGAAACCCTGCCCCCTGTGCCAGCTCCTTAACCATGCATTCATCTCACCTATCTTTCTATGACTTAGCTCACTAAGATGTGGCACTCATGGCAACCCATAAATTATTACCCTCTCGGTCCTGCCTTTCAGCCTCTTTGCTAACTCCTTGCACATAGTCCGCAGAATGTCATCCCTCTTTCTGCCGATGTCATTGGTACCAACGTGCACCGTGGCCTCTGGCTGCTCACCCTCCCCTTTTAGAATTTGTTGCAACCACTCAGAGATGTCCTTGACCTTGCACCAGGGAAGCAACACGCAGCCCTGGTGTCTCAAATGTGGCAACAGAATCTATGCCCCCAACGAATGAGTCTCCAACCACACTCGCTCACTTGGATTTGCCTTACTCTGTCCCACAGCAGGGTGGTTTGCACTATGGACCTGGCTACTGCTGATTATATAACTGACCCAGTTTAGTTTTAGATCAGTGTTAACCTTGGTTTAGTGGATAGCCAAGCACCTCAGTAGTCTACAATACAGGAGAAATGCATTCTTAAGCTGACAGATTCTGTGACAGTCAAGGACAAGCACTGAATTGTTCTGACCTCATTTCCAACACCTGGCCCGTAGCCTTGCATGGCTTGGATTGCACTTGCACATTTAAAAAAAAATAAATGTAACGATGATGTGAGGGTAAGGACATGGAATTTTTTTGATATGGCCATATTCTCTCTTGTTGGAGCTGATTGCTGCTCAGCACTTGTATGGTGCAAATGTAACTTATCCTTTCTCAGGCCAAGCCTGATCGTTGTCCAATTCTCACTGTATTTTCTCATCGTTGACTGAATGTTGGTTCGGCCCAACAGTGTTGTACATACCCTGCCTATTCTGAAACTCTGTCACTTAATATTAAGTCTAATAAAGACAAGTATCCAATCTGCCTTCCAAACCACTTCAACGACCTGGTCCATTACATTGTGGGATCAACAGGCACACACATCAAGATCCTGAGATCCCTCTGATCATTGGTGCTTGTGAGGTCCCTATGATTCATCATGGGCTCCAAGATCTGATTGTGCTGTGTCACCTCATCCTTATCCCGTTTGTCCTAACATGAAATAATGTTCTCAAACGCTTCTCAAAAATTATTCCCAATCCTACTTTTTGTAATCATGATACAAGTGAGCATAAAACTTGGAACACGACGGCAACAGGAATGTGCCCTTTGGCCCACCATGTTGGGCCAAACATGACAACAAATGAAAAAATCCCTTCTGCCTGTCCTTGATCCATAGTCCTCCATTCCTTGCATATTTGTGCACGGAACTAAAAGTCCCTTTTAAATGCTTTCATCGTATCTGCATCCACTACCACCCCGGGCAATGTATTCCACACTTTTAACATGCTCAGTGTGAAATATTTGCCCCTCACATCTCTTTTGAACTTCCCCCCTCTCAGCGTAAATGCATGCCCCCTAATAGTGGACACTTCAACTCCGGGGGAGAAGTTTTCTGACCGTTAGCTGTATTGAAATATCTCCTAATTTTATAGACTTGTATCAAGCCTGCCCTCAGCTTCTACTGCCCCAGAGAAAACGAAGAGTTTTTCCAGCTCCTCCCTCTCGTTCATACCCTCTATTCCAGTCAGCATGCTGGTAAATCTCTTCTGCACCCTGTCCAAAGCCTGCACATCCTAAGTGTAATGTGGCGGCCAGAATTGGATGCAATACTTTGTGTGGTCTCAACAAAGTCTTGTAAAGCTGCAGTGTGACATCCTGACTCTTGCACTGAGTTCCCCTATGAATAAAGGCAAACATGCGATATGCCTTCTTGACCACCCTATCTACTTGTGTGGCTACTGTCAGGGAGTTATGGTCTAGGACCCCAAGATCCCTCTGGACATCACTGCTGTTTGGGGTTCTGCCATTAACTGTGTATCCCTTTCCTTAACACTTGGTCTCCTAAAATGTAACACCTCATGCCTGCCCAGATTAAATTCCATCGGCCATTTCTCCGCTCGTGTTTGCAATTGGTCTGTATCTTGCTGTGTCCTTTGACAACCTTCCATGCTGTCCACAAGTCCACTGGTCCTTATATCATCTGCAAACTTAGTAATCCCCAATCTACATTTGCCACCAAGTCATTTACATATATCACAAACAGCAGAAGTCACATCGATGCGGAACACCACTCGTCACTGAGCTGCAGCCAGAAAAACAGCTTTCCACCACTGAGACGGCAAGAACTGTAGATGCTGGAATCAGAGTTAACCAAGTGTGGAGCTGGAGGAACGCAGCAGGTCAGGCAGCATCAGAGGAACAGGAAAGCTGACATTGTTGATGCTGCCTGGCCTGCTGTGTTCCTCCAGCCCTATACTGTGTGATCTTTGTTAGCCTTCCACCGCGACCGTCTGCCTTATATGGGCAGGCCAAGTCACCATGGATCTCATGGATCTTAATCTTCTGGATGAGCATACCATGAGGGACCTTGTTGAAAACGTTCGTAAAATCCATGTATATGCTATCAATTGTTCTACCCGAATTGATCACCCTTGTCACCTCCTTGAAAACTTCAACTGACTTGGTAAGACATAACCTGCCCCGCATAATGCCATGCTGGCTGTCCCTTATTAGCCCATACCTTTGAGACATGAGACACTCACCAGTCTGTAGTTTCCTGGAAAGTCCCTGTTTTCCTGCTTGAACAGAGGAACGACTTTATCCACTCACCAGTCTCCGCAACCCCTCCAGTGCCTGGCAAGGATATCAGATCCTGTTGAAAGTGGTGTGTTGATGCATTTGTGTCATGATTGTGTTTTGTTTGAGCCCTAACATTGAAAGCAGTGTAAGAATGTCTTTGTGCAGCAGGCGAGGTGTGATGAGACTGAGCCTTCATACAATTGCAAGATGTTGAAAATTTGCCATTATTTATGAAAACAGTGATAAATTTCCATGATCAACATTTCTGTTACACTGCGATGATTATCCTGTGGCATGTAAAATCAGAAAGATACGATAAAATGAGACTGGGTCATATGCAGGGAGAATGTTTGCCTTTCATGTCTATAGAAGTAGTGAAATATTTCCATGAAGCTAAAAGTCACTTTTCCGTTCATTGAAGGACACAATCATCGCCTTGGAAGCTTCATCACGATACTACTTTGCATTTCTGAAGAGGGAAGAAGAAATCAACATGCAAATTCAATTCCATGGTTTTGGAAGTCCCTTTGAGAACACGATTCATTTGCGCCGGCATAATGCTCTGACCAAGAAAGAATTGAAGGTGAGTTTGTAGTTTGGAAGATCGCAGCAATTTATGCATCAACTTCTTCATCGATAATGTTCCATTGCTTTCAAACTGCATTTTCCTCTCTGCAAGATAATAACTGTTAGAACAAGCAACAGCATCGGTAGATGGTCTATGGGGAATGCAATGTTACAAAACCCGATCCATTCAACAACATATTTCAGATAAGTCAACAAATTAAATATTCCAGCACAGGATAAAACAAGGAGGATGAGAATGAGGAGGCAATAGCTCTGATGACAAAAGAACAGAAATTTACCTTTATCCATTCGAGCAAAAAAGCAGGCACACAAAGAAATAATCATCTAAGAATGCACGTGTGCAACGGAGGCTACAGGGGGACTAAGAATGCCGAATTGTTGTCATGCGTATTGCTGAAAGGATGATTGAAACAGAATCTGTGGTAAATTTGTTGAAATACAGATGATGCATCTCAGGATGTTGGAGGAAGAACATTTATGGACTGAGGCAAATTGTATTGCCCTTTTCAGGAGTTATTAGGTTCATAATGAATTGAAAGACTTCCTTCTGTGCTGAAAGCTTTAGTTTAGTTGCAGCTGAATCACAATTTCTGTTCCTGGTAGTATTTAGCAAAATGTTAAAAGTGAATGTCACTGCACAGAATTCCAAATATGACTCCAATCAGTAGAGAAAATATCCAAGGGGATATGTATCCTCTCATGTTGAACAGCGCAGCTACAGATACAATGGAGGCACTGATGATAATCTTCCAAGAATCCTTAGATTGTGGAAAATTCTCAGAGGATTGAAAGATTGTGAACAGAACACCATTATTACAAAGATACTTGGACAAAGTAGTAAGCATGTATTGCCAATTTAGGTCAACCTGGGTAGATGTTCATGCCTGCAATGAAAGATGAAATAACAGGGTACTTAGTGTGCTATAACATCCTACAGAGTTAACATCCTTTTATAAAGGGGAAATAATACTTGACAAACTTGCTACAGTGCTTTGAGAAGGAAACAAACATTACTGATGAAGGACCACCAGTTGATGTCGTACATTGAGATTTCAAAAAAGCATTTGATAAGGTGCAGCTCATAAGGTGTCTCAAAAGAAAAGAGCCCATGTGTTCAAGGGTAGTATGTTCGGATGGACAGAGGACTGCATCGTAAATAGAAGTAGAGACGTAGCAGCAGGATGGTAACTTAGAAGTCATGTACGGCCACAGAGCGAATGCTGCGGAGGCCGAACACCTCATGTTGACTGGGTTGATTTGAGAAATGGCAGAGGGGATTGCTATGCTTCTGAAAGTTGGGCAGGCAGGGACTACATTCATTGGCGTTTATAAGATTGAAAAAAATCTTATTTTTTCAACATGTAAGATTCTTAAGAGGCTTGATAGTGTATATCCGTAGAGATTACTCTCATTTGTGAAAGATTTTACGACCAGAGGCCACATTTCCAAATTGGTTGCCCATGAATTCAGGGAAGAATTACTTCTTTCAGGTTGTAGCAATTTATTGAACACTTTAGCCAAGAAGATTTTAGAGGTAATGCCATTAATCATATGCTAGGCTGTAACGGCCAGGTTAATTTTTAAATCAAGAAACAATGATCATGAGAAAAGGGTCTCGGCCTGAAACGTCAGCTTTTGTGCTCCTGAGATGCTGCTTGGCCTGTTGTATTCATCCAGCTCCACACTTTGTTATCTTGGATTCTGAAGCGTCTGCAGTTCCCATTATCTCCGATACAAATGGACAGAGATGCCAGGGTTGGCTTGTCAGTAAGAAATGAGGTCGCTCTTGTGCTTGTTTATGAATGACTTGGAGGAAAGAGGTGCATGTGCTGTGGCTAAATTTGTAGATGACTGAAAAAATATTTAGAAAGACAAGGCATGGCACAGAAACAGAGATTTACCAGGATGTTACTTGGATCGGAATGTATTAGCTATTAGGAGGGTTTGGTGGAAATGCTGTGTCATGATAAATGTAATGAGATCAACCATGATCTCACCGAATGATGGAGGAATATTCAATGGGCCAAATGACTTTTTTTGTGAGCCTTCTTGTTTGACAATGCATTCATGAAGGTGTTTTTTTTCTCTCTCTTGGATAAGATGTGAAAATGAAATGTATCCGAGATAATGGGAACTGCAGATGCTGAAGAATCCAAGACCACAAAATGTGAGGCTGGATGAACACAGCAGGCCAAGCAGCATCTCAGGAGCACAAAAGTGCTCCTGAGATGCTGCTTGGCCTGCTGTGTTCATCCAGCCTCACATTTTGTTGTCATGAAATGTATACACTTCCTTTTCATCTGGGAATAAATAATTGTTCTGAACGATTTCCATTGACTAATAGCAATCTGACAAGCTTCGCAATGTAAAGAGATTTTTAGCTTCTTTTTAATTGTAAAGGTATTCTTTGGAATTAATTTGGCATATATTATTTGCATCTCAGGAAGTATGTTCATCACTGCATCTCAAAAAGTGCTCTGGTGTATGACAGCAGCTTTTTAAAGATCACTTCAATGGTTGTGATTTTCAGTTGCCATAACACACATTAAATTACACTGTTGGCCAATCTGTCCATGATTATTTCATTATCTTATGCTTCAAACAGACAAGGAAATATTGGTGATGCAATGAAGTGTTTGACTCTCAAATATAATTGCTGTTATAGTTTCCACTTGGAAGAAAGATTCACATCAAATTGACTGGTCAAGGAAATGGGACACTGACTGTGAGTACTTTGAATGTTCGACTTATTCCTAAAATGAAAGTTATGACCTTGATGATTTCTCTTTCATGCAGATATGAAGAGACTCTTTTAAAATATCCTCTCGGTTAGTGGTTCAGGCATAAAAGTGTAATATGTATATTTATGTATATACATGTACATGCGTAATCTGATCAGAAAATGACTATAAAACACTTGTTGCATGGTGAGAATGAGTTATCCAGATGGTAAGACCTGCCAATGTTGGTGTCTGAGATAACACATTGTGGAGCTGGAGGAACACAGCAGGGCAGGCAGCATCAGAGGCTGAGGAAAGTTGAGGTTTTGGGTCAGGACCCTTCCTGAGAAATGGAGGGTGGAAGGGAGCTCAGAAACAACTAGTGTGGTGGGGGAGGAGGTGCTGGGGAAGGTAGGTGGGATGGTAATAAGTGAGTACTATCCAGATTGGAACAGATTTTCCCCAGCGGGTATTGAGTACGAATTCCAAATCACTCTCAAAATCTTAGTGACTGTTAACATTGATGTTTTTTGTCTGTGTGTTTCAGTAATTGCATGACAGTTGAATGGTTCGTTGAGAGTGAGGAACCTATGGACTCTCACACACCAAGATGGAATTTAGTTCGAAGAGTGACTTCAAAATAGTTGCTTGCTTTTAAAATCTTGACCGTTTTTGCTGTCCAGTTGAATGAATTTAGCTTCATACTGCTTCAATAGGAATTAGTGTTTAAGAGGAACATATTTGTGAAACTTACAGTTCCGTAAGTTTTAGCATAAACTGGTGCAGCCTTTCGGTGCAAAAAGGCTCACCTCTCCATTAATACCGAAGGAAAATTGGAGTTTAAAAGTAAGTTCACCCGCTGTCAGGGAATGAAATGTTAATGTTGACTCAAACATAATTTTTAAAAAAGTCATATATTTGTGTAACACTGAACTCAAATTAAAATTTGGATATGCTAGTTTTACAGATGGTTGGATATTGAATTCATTTTAAATGAGGGTGAAGATCACTTTAAATCCAGCATATTTGTGAAGAAAAGAAATAGCGTGTCAAATAAAATTAACTGCATGACTCTTCATAGCCCTATATGTAGAATTTCATTCTGAACTATGAGACAGTTGTGACCCCATACTACCTCAGTGCTCATGGCAAGAGTAAGACTCCTGTTTGACGTGCTGTGCACTGCATGGAATGGCGGCAACATCAGATTCATTGATGCTTGAGAATCAAAAGAATATGACGATAAGATTTAAAATCAAAATCTCATTGAACACTTCAAGGAATGTATTACAGGAAGAGGGGGAAAGCATGTATGACTAATAGAAGGTGGTGGCGCAGATCACATAGACCTGTGTGCTAAAACTTATGACAAATTTCACATTGAATGGAACAGTTTAAACAGGCTGGAGGAAGCAGACATGCCAGCCCAAACTTTTTGAATTTGAGCATTCTGTTCGTAAACATCAGCAAAATTGTGGGAAACATGTTTATTCTTTCTCTTTTATTGCACAGAACCATACGATCAGACTGTTTTGATGAGGAATTTAAAGATTATGTGTCCCATCCATTTGACTCACAGTTTGGTACCACAGGTTGGTACGATCTTCGTTCGAGAAGGAAAAGGGATGTTCCAGATACAGAAAATCGTCAAACCATTTACTACAAAGTCCGTTTCTGGTTAGTATTAATTAATGCAGTTGACATTTTTAGCTCGACATGATTGCACAATGGAGTCAATAAGAAAATTCCATCTGATATTCCACATAAATTTTAAGTGGATGTTAAAGCAGCTCATTTCTTTTTCACGCTGTCTGCTGCTTTTAAGAATGGTTGTCTTATTGTCGAAATGTTTAGCTTTGACTCCATGGCTTCTTCCATTAGCTCACATTGAAACACATGTTTCTTCAGCCAAAAATGCACGTTTACCCGGTGTAGCTTGACTAACCTTCCCCTGTGATCGTTCCCCTGAAATCCCCTGCGGTAGCTCCCCTGAAAAACAACGATACCATTTTGGATACTATTCCGGGGGACGACTTAGCAGGGGTACGCAGGAGGGTGCAGGTCTCTGGCACAGAGTCTGTCCCTCTTGCACAGAAGGGAAGCGGGGATAGGAAGAGAGTGATAGTCATTGGGGACTCAATAGTTAGAGGGACTGATAGAAGATTTGCCGGGAACGAAAGAGACCCACGATTGGTGTGTTGCCTACCAGGTGCCAGGGTCTGTGATGTCTCGGATCGTCTCTTTCGGGTCCTGAGGGGAGAGGGTGACCAGCCCCAAGTCGTGATCCAGATAGGCACCAACGGCATGTGTAGAAAGAGGGATAGGGATGTCAGGCAGGATTTGAAGGAGCTCGGGTGGAAGCCGAGAGCGAGAACAAACAGAGTGGTCATCTCTGGTTTGTCACCCGTACCACGTGATAGCGAGGCAAAGAACAGGGAGAGATTTCAGCTGAAGACGTGGCTGCAGGGATGGTGCAGGTGGGAGGGCTTCAGGCTCATGGACAATTGGGGCTCGTTCTGGGGAAGGTGGGACCTGTACAAACAGGACGGTCTCCACTTGAACCAGAGGGGCACGAATATCCTGGGTGGGAAATTGGCTAGTGCCATTCGGTTGGATTTAAACGAGCTCAGAATGGGGATGGGAAACTGAGGTGTAGCCCTAGTACACAGGAGGATGAGCATAGGGAGGACATGGTCAGGACCTCACTGTCACAGAAGTGTGCTGGCAGACAGCAAGCTGGATTGAAGTGTGACGACTTTAATGCCGGGAGTATCCGGAATAATGTAGGTGAGCTTGCAGCTTGGATAGGTACCTGGGACTTCGATGTTGTGGCCATTTCGGAGGCATGGATAGAGCAGGGTCAGGAATAGATGTTGCAGGTTCTCGGGTTTAGATCTTTCATTAAGGTCTGGGAAGGTGGTAAAAGAGGGGGAGGTGTGGCTTTGTTGGTCAAGGACAGTATAACGGCGGCTGAAAGAACCTTTGAGGACTCGTCTACTGCGGTGGTATGGGCTGAGGTTGCCCAGGAAGGTTTGTCGACTGAGTCAGTGTGGGTGGAAGTTCGGAACAGCAAGGCAGCAGTCACTTCACTGGGGGTTTTCTACAGACCCCAAATAGCAGTTGGGAGATCGAAGAACTCATTGGCCGGCAGATTGTTGAAAAGTGCAAACGTATCAGGGTTGTTGTTATGGGTGACTTCAACTTTCCCAATATAGATTGAGACCTCCTTAGTGCAGATGGTTTGGATGGAGCCGTTTTTGTCAGGTGTGTTCAGGAGGGTTTCCTGACTCAGTATGTGGACAGGCCGACGAGGCGGGAGGCCATTTTGGATTTGGTGCTCGGCGATGAGCCAGGACAGGTGTCAGATCTCGTGGTGGGAGAACACTTTGGCGACAGTGACCGCAAGAGCCTCCCATTTACCATAGCCATGGAAAGGGAAAGGAGCAGTTACCAGGGGAAGATATTTCACTGGGGTCAAGGAAACTATGATGCTATCAGACAGGAGTTGGGAAGTACAGATTGGGAGCAATTGTTCCACAGAAAGGGAGCAGCAGACATGTGGAGGCTGTTCAAGGAGCAGTTGTTGCGAGTGATGTATAAATTGTTCCTCTGAGACAGGTAAGAAGGGGTAAGATTAAGGAGCCTTGGATGACGGGTACAGAGGTGCTTCTTGTCAAAAAGAAAAGGCAGCGTACGTAAGGTGGAGAAAGTGAAGGTCTAGCACAGCTTTAGAGTATTCCAGGCCTGCTCGGAAGGAGCTCAAAAGATATTGCCTGTACAATTGTTACCTGTTACAACCTTTGCGTCCACGCTTGCTCATTGAATGGTGTCAAGATGCCAGCAGTGCATGTACCTTCTCCATCCCCTAATGCCGTCAGCTCACACAAGACATAGTCCTTACTTAAAATCTTCTGATCAACCAAAGTTCATTGTAATGGACATTTTAGTTATCTGTCATGAAACGAAAACTGATTCTGACTGGCATGACCTGCAGTGCAAATGAATATAATCTGTGAAACGAGATTCCTTATGGGCTTGCAGCCGCTACAAATAATTGCTTTTCAAAGACGTTGCAGACATACATTTTTTTCTCCTATCACCTCAGATTATTTTTTTGTTTATGCATGTTGTGTGGGTTTCCAGTCAGGCCCATAAACACAGGTTGATGCAGTCACTGTTACAACACGGTATTGAAGGAGAATTTGTGATCTTTGGAGTTTCATTCCAGTGTCTGAAGGAGTGCACCATCAAGCCACTTCAGAGCACTACTGGCGACAAATTGTTGCAAGTTTTCAAGTGTTACCGATGGTCACATAAAATATGGCCTTTTTGTTGTTGCGCTATTCATCTTAACTGCACCTTATCTAGTATTTAGGCTTGGAAACTATTTCAATTTTTTTGATTTACTTATTCAAAATCATTTATGATTGTTGTCATGATATCTACAATATGTTATTTTGATTGGACATAGAGGATTGGATCTGTCTTAATGGAAATAATGTATGCGCTTATAAAACTCCTTCTGGGCAAGGTAGTTGCTCAGTGGTGAGAGCTGCTCATGCACTGGGGAGCCAATTGAGATTCCAGTCTTGGGTAACTATCTGTGTTGAATTGACACGTCCTCACCGCGTCTGCGAGGGGCTTCTGCCAGGTGCTGCAGTTTCCTCCCATTGTTCAAAGATGTGCAGGTCCTTATATGTGATTTGTGAAGCATTTCTGAAATGTTTCAATCCTGCCAGCATCCAGTGCCTTGGACAAAATAACTGGAGATGAATAAAAGATACTGTGCCTTTTGACACCATTTCCTGCTGGATTTTCATCAATCCTGCTTTATATCGGTGACAACTTCCATGATCTTTTTTGATGGTGTCTGAATTGACAGTCTAGTTCCAAATATTTGTTGTGCAGTATTTCAAGGTCTCTGTTACAGCATACCCATGAATGCCCACTTCAAAAGATACTTCCATATCATAGAGTCCCTACGGTGTGGAAACAAGCCCCTTTTGACCCAAGAAGTCCACGGCCACCCTCCAAAGAGCATCCCACCCTGACTCATCCCCCGACCCTTTCCTCAGTAACCGTACATTTCCCATGACTAACACACCTAATCTACACATCCCTAAACACAATGGGCAAGTTTGGCATGGCCCATACACTGAGCCTGCACATCTTTGGACTGTGGGAGGAAACCAGAGCACCCAGCAGGAACCCATGCAGGCATGGGCAGAATGTACAAACTCCGCACAGAAAATCGTCCAACGGTGGGATCGAACCTGGGTCCCTGGCGCTGTGAGTCAGCAGTGCGAACCACTGAGCCACCGTGCTGCCCTTGGAGTTAGAGCTTGCTTGTTCCTGGGTGGCCTCAAACTGCCAACCTCCACTTAGTGGCAAAAGTGCTGACCAACTGCACTCATCTTCACTGGTTTTTGCTTTGTATCATTGAATTCAATCCTTCAAACTCTATGATAAATATTTAAATTTCCATTGATGTGTGAGGGTTGTTTTTAGTACGCAGTATTGGTTTATTATGTTTCATTGGTACATAATGAATATTGTATGTATATGCAAATGGGCAAGTTGGTAACGATGCAGTCCGCAGACCTGGAGGATAATAACACTGTCCTTCAATCGCCCACGATGACCTCTGCAAATTGGTAGAAAACAAAAATTTCTATAAAATTCATCTCCCCTCCCGTCAGTCGATCAAAATTAATTCAGGATTTTGTACAGGCCAATAACCGTAAGATTACACGAGCCTAAACAAAACTACTGGCTCATATTAGTTCAGTAAAGTGAAAGGGCAACAATAGAGGTAGTAGGAACTGCAGATGCTGGAGAATCTGAGATAAGAAGGTGTAAAGCTGGATGAACACAGCAGGCCAAGCAGTATCATCCGGCTCTGCACCTTGTTATCTCAGATTCTCCAGCGCCAATTTTCTGAAGTAGGGTCTCGTCCCGAAACATCAGCTTTCTTGCTTCTCTGATGCTGCTTGACCTGCTGTGTTCATCCAGCTCCCCACCTTGGGCAACAATAGAGTATGTTTTAAGTCACTAGATATGTTACGTGGGTTTGTCTTCCTTAGGGTGGAGTTGGTGGAACCGAAAAAGATGTCTCCCTCACAGCGTTTGTGACACAAGAATTGCATAGTTCCTTGGCGGCCTTTCAACAGAAGAATATTCAGAGATTTCACGAGTGGTAAGATTGTAACTTCTTTTACTTCTCTTTATCTCACTTTTTCCAACAATTGGAAAATAGATTTTAGAAATAACATCGAGCTGATGAAGTGTGAAAAGAAGAATAATTCCAAGCATTGGTGGGAGTTGGTCAGTGAGGTGGGAGGAGTGGATAGGTGGGAGAGAAGGCGGACAGGTCATGGAGGCGGGGATGAGGGGAGGAACTAGCGTTTGAGACACAAGAATTGCATCTTGGGATGAGGCTGGCGGGTGGGGAGATTTTGAGGGTGGCAAAGTCCATATTAAGGCATATTGAGTTGGAAGCTCCCGAGGCGGAATAGGAGGTGCTGCTCCTCCAGTTTCTGGGTGGTGTGGTTGTGACACTGGAAGAGGCCCAGGATGGACATGTCGTCCAGGGAGTGGGAGGGGCAGTTGAAGTGATGCAATGATTTGGATATGAAAATAGAAGGTGTGGTTAGTAAGTTTCCCAATGATTGAAGGTGTAGTAGCCAGCCAAGAAGGTCACCTCAGAATACAATGGGACATTGACAAGGGCCAATAAACTGAGGAGTGGCAGATTGAGTTGAGGTTAGATAAATGTGAGGTGCTACATTTTGGAAAGGCAAATCAGGGCAGCACGTATACACTGAAGGTTGTGGGGAGAGTTGCTTAATAAAGAGACACTGGAGTGCAGTTTCGTAGTTCCATCAAAGTACAGCCACCGGTAGAAAGGATATGAAGGAGACATTTGGTGTGCTCGCCTTTATCGGTCAGTGCATTGAGTATAGGAGTTGGGAGATCACTTCGCAGCGATATAGGACGTTGGTTCGGCTGCTTTTGGAATACTGCAATCGATTTTGGTCTCCTTGCGAGAGGAAGGATGTCGGCGCAACATTGAGGGCCGAAGGGCCTGTTCTGCGCTGTATTGTTGTATGTTGTAAACTTGAAAGGGTTCAGAGAAGATCTACAAGGATGTTACGAGCATCGGAGGTTGGAGGTATACCGTGGGCTTGAACAGGCAGCTATTTCTTGGAACTTTGGAGTTCAGGGCTGACCATATAGAAGTTTATACAATTACGAGGGACGTGGATAGAGCGAACAGCCAAGATCTTTTCCCCGGGTTGCTGGAATCCAAAACTGGAGGGAATAGGTTAAAAATGAGAGAGGGAAGATTTAAAATGGACCGGATTTTTTTCATAGTGGTGCATGTATGGAATGAGCTGCCAGAGGAAGTGGTGGAGGCTTGTACGTTTAAAAGGCATGTGGATGGGTATATGAATAAGACGGGTTGAGAGGAATATGGGCCAAATGCTGGCAAATGGGACTAAATTAATTTAGGATATCTGGTCAACATAGACAAATTGTGCCAAAGGACCTGTTTCCCGACTGTACATCTCTCTGATTCTAAGTGTCTTTTTTCTTAACCACGTGGCCCATAATTAGAAAAACTTGAATCAGGATTTGGGAATGTGACAATTCTAATTGGATCTGTTTGATGAAATTAACTCTGTAGGTAATGGTGGTTGAATTATGATTTATCAAATTTGAGTTTATTGCAGCATCTTATAGAATAGAGGAAACACATGTAATCAAAATTGAAAATCAAAACTTGGTAAAATTTTGCATTGGAAATACATGACCAGCCATTGGAGGAGATTCATGACCATTGCATTCAAGTGAGAACAACAAATGCGATTCAGTGACTCAGTGAAACGGGATGCAGTGACTCAGTGAAATTGGATGCAGTGACTGTGTGAACTGGGATGCAGTGACTGAGGGTAATGGGATGCAGTGGCTTGTGGAAATGGGATGCAGCGACTTATGGAAATGGGATGCACTGACTGAGGGAAATGGGATGCAGTGTCTGAGTGAAATAGTTTGCAGTGACTGCGGGAAATGGGTTGCAGTGACTGACGGAAATGGGATGCAGTGACTGATGGAAATGGGATGCAGTGACTGAGTGAAATGGGATGCCGTGAATGACAAAAGGAGATGCAGTGACTGTGGGAAATGGGATGCAGTGACTGAGGGAAAGGAGATTCACTGACTGTGGGAAATGGGATGCAGTGACTCTTGGTAATGGGATGCAGTGACTGAGGGTAATGAGATGCAGTGAGTGAGGGTAATGGGATGCAGTGAGTGAGGGTCATGGGATGCAGTGAGTGAGGGTAATGAGATGCAGTGACTGCAGGAAAGGAGATGCAGTGACTGCGAGAAAGGAGATGCACTGACTGAGGGAAAGGAGATGCAGTGACTGAGTGAGATGGGATGCAGTGACTGAGTGGAATGGGATGCAGTGATTGAAGGAAATGGGGGCAGTGACCGATGGAAATGGGATGCAGTGACTGAGGGAAATGGGATGCAGTGGCTGATGGAAAGGAGATGTAGTGACTGAGTGAACTGGGATTCAGTGACTGAGCGAAATGGGATGCAGTGACTGAGCGAAATGGGATGTAGTGACTGAGGGAAATGGGATGCAGTGACTGAGGGTAATGGGATGCAGTGACTGATGGTAATGGGATGCAGTGACTAAGGGTAATGGGATGCAGTGACTGATGGTAATGGGATGCAGTGTCTCAGTGAAATGGGGTGCAGTGACTGATGGTAATGGGATGCAGTGTCTCAGTGAAATGGGGTGCAGTGTCTGAGTGAAATGAGCTGCAGTGACTGAGTGAAATGAGCTGCAGTGACTGAGTGAAATGGGATGCAGTGGCTGTGTGAAATGGGATGCAGTGACTGTGAACTGGGATGCAGTGTCTGTTTGAAATGGCATCCTGCGACTGAAGTTAATGGGATGCAGTGACTGAGGGAAATGGGATGCAGTGACTGATTGAAATGGAATGCACTGACTGATTGAAATGGAATGCACTGACTGAGTGAAATGGGATGCAGTGACTGATGGAAATGGGATGCAGTGACTGAGGGAAACAGGTTGCAGTGATTGAGTGAAATAGGATGCAGTGATTGAGTGAAATGCGATGCCGTGACTGAGTGAAATGGAAAGCATTGGCTGATGGAAATGGGATGTAGTGGCTGAGTGAAATGGGATGCAGTGGCTGAGTGAAATGGGATGCAGTGACTGAGTGAAATGCGATGCTGTGACTGAGTGAAATGGGGTGCAGTGACTGAGGGAAAGGTGATTCAGTGACTGTGGGAAATGGCAAGATGTGACTGAGGAAAGGAGATGCAGTGACTGTGGGAAATGGGATGCAGTGGCTGAGTGAAATGGGATGCCGTGTCTGTGGGAAACGGGATGCGCTGACTGTGGGGAATGTGATGCAGTGACAGCGTGAAATGGGATGCAGTGACAGCGTGAAATGGGATGCAGTGACTGAGATAAATGGGATGCAGTGACTGATGTAAATGGGATGCAGTGAGTGAGGGAAAGGAGATGCAGTGCCTGTGGAAACGGGATGCTGCGACTGAGGGTAATGGGTATGCAGTGACTGTGAGAAATGGGATGCAGTGACTGAGTGAAATGGGATGCAGTGACTGAATGGAATGGGATGCAGGGACTGAGGGAAATTGGATGCTGTGACTCAGTGGAATGGGATGCAGTTACTGAGGGAAAGGTGATTCAGTGACTGTGGGAAATGGCAAGCTGTGACTGAGGAAAGGAGATGCAGTGACTGTGGGAAATGGGACGCAATGACGGAGGGAAATGGGACGCAGTGACTGAGTGAAATGGGATGCAGTGGCTCAGTGAAATGGGATGCAGTGGCTGAGTGAAATGGGATGCCGTGGCTGAGTGAAATGGGATGCTGTGGCTGAGTGAAATGGGATGCCGTGGCTGAGTGAAATGGGACGCAGTGACCGAGTGAAACGGGGTGCAGTGACTGAGGGAAATGGGAGGCAGTGGCTGAGTGAAATGGGATGCAGTCACTGAGGGAAATGGGATGCAGTGATGGATGGTAATGGGATGCAGTGACTGAGTAAAATGGGATGCAGTTACTGAATGAAATGGGATGTAGTGACTGAATGAAATGGGGTGCAGTGACTGAGGGGAATGGGTGCAGTGACTGAGGGAAATGGCTGCAGTGACTCAGGGTAATGGGATGCACTGACTGAGTGAAATGTGATGCAGTGGCTGAGTGAAATGGGATGCAGTCACTGAGTGAAATGGGATGCAGTGACTGAGTGAAATGGGATGCAGTGACTGAGTGAAATGTGATGCAGTGGCTGAGTGAAATGGGATGCAGTCACTGAGTGAAATGGGATGCAGTGACTGAGTGAAATGGGATGCAGTGACTGAGTGAAATGGGATGCAGTGACTGACTGAAATGGGATGTAGTGAGTGAGTGAAATGGGAAGCAGTGACCGAGGGAAATGGAATGCGGTGACTGTGGGGAATAGGGTGCGGTGACTAACGGAAACGGATGCACTGTCTCAGCTGAATAGTGTTCGCTGTCTTTGTTAAATGGGATGCAGTGACTGAGGGAAAGGACATGCAGTGAATGTGGGAAAATGGATGCAGTGACTGAGGGAAATGGGAGTCAGTGACTGACTGAAATGGGAGGGAGTGACTGATTGAAATGGGAGGGAGTGACTGATTGAAATGGGAGAGAGTGACTGACTGAAATGGGAGGGAGTGACTGACTGAAATGGGAGGGAGTGACTGACTGAAATTGGAGGGAGTGACTGAGTGAAATGGGAAGCAGTGACTGAGTGAATTGGGAGGCAGTGACTGAGTGAAGTGGAAGGCAGTGACTGAGTGAAATGGGTGGCAGTCACTGAGTGAAATGGGAGGCAGTCACTGAGTGAAATGGGATGCGGTGACTGAGGGTAATGTAATGCAGTGACTGAGTGAAATGCGATGCAGTTAATGGCAAAAGGAGGTGCAGTGACTGAGTGAAGTGGGTGGCAGTGACTGAGTGAAATGGGTGGCAGTGACTGGGTGAAGTGGGAGGTAGTGACTGTGTGAAGTGGGATGCACTGACTGAGTGAAATGGGATGCACTCACTGAGTGAAATGGGATGCTGTGACTGATGGAAATGGGATACTGTGACTGAGGGTAATGTGATGCAGTGCCTGTGGGAAATGGGATGCAATGACTGTGGGAAATGGGTTGCAATGACTGAGGGAAATGGGACACAGTGACTGAGTGTAATGGGACGAATTGACTGAGTGTAATGGGACAAATTGATTGAGTGAAATGGGATGCTGTGACTGAGGGTAATGGGATGCAGTGGCTGATGGAAATGGGTTGCAGTGACTTCGTGAAATGGGAGGCAGTGACTGAGTGAAATGGGAGGCAGTGACTGAGGGGAATGGGATGCAGTGACTGAGGGAAATGAGATGCAGTGACTGAGGGGCAGGAGATGCAGTGACTGAGGGGAAGGAGATGCAGTGACTGAGGGGAAGGAGATGCAGTGACTGTGGGAAATGGAATGCTGTGTCTGAGTGTAATGGGATGCACTGTCTCAGTTCAATGAGATTCACTGTCTCAGTTAAATGGGATGCAGTGACTGAGGGAAAGGACATGCAGTGAATGTGGGAAAATGGATGCAGTGACTGAGGGAAATGGGAGTCAGTGACTGACTGAAATGGGAGGGAGTGACTGATTGAAATGGGAGGGAGTGACTGACTGAAATGGGAGGGAGTGACTGACTGAAATGGGAGGGAGTGACTGACTGAAATGGGAAGCAGTGACTGAGTGAATTGGGAGGCAGTGACTGAGAGAAGTGGAAGGCAGTGACTGCCTGAAATGGGATGGAGTGACTGAGTGAAGTGGGATGCAGTGACTGAGTGAAATGGGATGCACTCACTGAGTGAATTGGGATGCTATTACTGATGGAAATGGGATACTGTGACTGAGGGTAATGGGATGCAGTGACTGAGGATAATGGGATGCAGTGACTGTGGGAAATGGGATGCAGTGACTGTGGGAAATGGGTTGCAGTGACTGAGGGAAATGGGACGCAGTGACTGAGTGTAATGGGACGCAGTGACTGAGTGTAATGGGACGAATTGACTGAGTGAAATGGGACGCAGTCACTGAGTGAAATGGGATGCTGTGACTGAGGGAAATGTGATGCAGTGTCTGTGTGAAATGTGATTCAGTGACTGAGGGTAATGGGATGCAGTGGCTGATGGAAATGGGTTGCAGTGACTTCGTGAAATGGGAGGCAGTGACTGAGTGAAATGGGAGGCAGTGACTGAGTGAAATGGGAGGCAGTGACTGAGGGGAATGGGATGCAGTGGCTGATGGAAATGGGAGGCAGTGACTGAGGGGAATGGGATGCAGTGGCTGAGGGGAAGGAGATGTAGTGACTGAGGGGAAGGAGATGCAGTGACTGTGGGAAATGGAATGCTGTGTCTGAGTGTAATGGGATGCACTGTCTCAGTTCAATAAGATTCACTGTCTCAGTTAAATGGGATGCAGTGACTGAGTGAAATGGGATGCTCTGACTGAGTGAAGTGGGATGCTGTGACTTAGGGACATGGGATGCTGTGACTGAGGATAATGCGATGCAGTGACTGAGGGAATGGAGATGCAGTGACTGTGGGAAATGGGTTGCAATGACTGAGTGAAATGGGATGCTGTGACAGAGGGAAAGGAGACGCACTGAATATGGGAAATGGGATGCAGTGACTGAGTGTAATGGGACGCAGTGACTGAGTGTAATGGGACGAATTGACTAAGTGTAATGGGACAAATTGACTGAGTGAAATGGGACGCAGTCACTGAGTGAAATGGGATGCTGTGACTGAGGGTAATGGGATGCAGTGGCTGATGGAAATGGGTTGCAGTGACTTAGTGAAATGGGAGGCAGTGACTGAGTGAAATGGGAGGCAGTGACTGAGGGGAATGGGATGCAGTGGCTGATGGAAATGGGAGGCAGTGACTGAGGGGAATGGGATGCAGTGGCTGAGGGGAAGGAGATGTAGTGACTGAGGGGAAGGAGATGCAGTGACTGTGGGAAATGGAATGCTGTGTCTGAGTGTAATGGGATGCACTGTCTCAGTTCAATAAGATTCACTGTCTCAGTTAAATGGGATGCAGTGACTGAGTGAAATGGGATGCTCTGACTAAGTGAAGTGGGATGCTGTGACTTAGGGACATGGGATGCAGTGACTGAGGATAATGCGATGCAGTGACTGAGGGAATGGAGATGCAGTGACTGAGTGAAATGGGATGCTGTGACAGAGGGAAAGGAGACGCACTGAATGTGGGAAATGGGATGCAGTGACTGAGTGAAATGGGGTGCAGTGACTGAGTGAAATGGGATGCAGTGACTGACTGAAATGGGATGGAGTGTCTGAGTGAAATGGGATGGAGTGACTGAGTGAAATGGGATGCAGTGACTGAGTGAAATGGGATGCAGTCGCTGAGTGAAATGGGATGCAGTGACTGAGTGAAATGGGATGCAGTGACTTCGTGAAATGGGAGGCAGTGACTGAGTGAAATGGGATGCAGTGACTGAGTGAAATGGGATGCAGTGACTGAGTGAAATGGGGTGCAGTGACTGAGTGAAATGGGGTGCAGTGACTGAGTGAAATGGGATGCAGTGACTGAGTGTAATGGGATGCAGTGACTGAGTGAAATGGGATGCAGTGACTGAGTGAAATGGGATGCGGTGGCTGAGGGAAATGGGATGTAGTGACTGAGAGAAATGGGACGCAGTGACTGAGGGAAATGGGACGCAGTGACTGAGGGAAATGGGACGCAGTGACTGGGGGAAATGGGACGCAGTGGCTGAGTGAAATGGGACGCAGTTACTGAGTGAAATGGGATGCAGTGACTGAGGGCAATGGGATGCAGTGACTGAGGGCAATGGGATGCAGTGATTGAGGGAAATGGGATCAAGTGACTGAGTGAAATGGGATGCGGTGACTGAGGGAAATGGAATGTGGTGACTGTGGGGAATAGGGTGCGGTGATTGACGGAAACGGATGCACTGTCTCAGCTGAATAGTACTCACTGTCTCTGTTAAGTGGGATGCAGTGACTGAGGGACAGGAGATGCAGTGAATGTGGGGAATGGGATGCAGTGACTGAGTGAAATGGGAGGCAGTGACTGAGTGAAATGGGAGGCAGTGACTGAGTGAAATGGGAGGCAGTGACTTTGGGAAATGGGATGCAGTGACTGAGTGAAATGGGAGGCAGTGACTGAGTGAAATGGGATGCAGTGACTGAGTGAAATGTGATGCAGTGACTGAGTGAAATGTGATGCAGTGGACAGAGTGAAATGGGCTGCAGTCGCTGAGTGAAATGGGATGCAGTCGCTGAGTGAAATGGGATGCAGTGACTGAGTGAAATGGGATGCAGTGACTGCGTGAAATGGGATGCAGTGACTGAGGGAAATGGGATGCAGTGGCTGAAGGAAAGGAGACGCAGTGACTTTTGGAAATGGGTTGCAGTGATTGAGTGAAATAGGATGCAGTGACTGAGTGAAATGGGAGTCAGTGACTGAGTGAAATGGGAGGCAGTGACTGAGTGAAATGGGATGCAGTGACTGAGTGAAATGGGAGGCAGTGACTGAGTGAAATGGGATGCAGTGACTGAGTGAAATGTGATGCAGTGGACGGAGTGAAATGGGATGCAGTCGCTGAGTGAAATGGGAAGCAGTGGCTGAGTGAAATGGGAAGCAGTGGCTGAGTGAAATGGGAAGCAGTGGCTGAGTGAAATGGGATGCAGTGACTGAGTGAAATGGGATGCAGTGACTGAGGGAATTGGGATGCAGTGGCTGAAGGAAAGGAGACGCAGTGACTTTTGGAAACGGGTTGCAGTGATTGAGTGAAATAGGATGCAGTGATTGAGTGAAATGCGATGCAGTGACTGAGTGAAATGGGATGCAGTGGCTGAGTGAAATGGGGTGCAGTGACTGAGTGAAATGCGATGCAGGGACTGAGGGAAATGGGATGGAGTCACTGAGGAAAGGAGATGCAGTGACGATGGGAAATTGTATGCAGTGACTGCCTGAAATGGGATGCAGTGACTGAATGAAATGGGATGGAGTGACTGAGTGAAATGGGATGGAGTGACTGAGTGAAATGGGAGGCAGTGACTGAGTGAAATGGGAGGCAGTGACTGAGTGAAATGGGAGGCAGTGACTTTGGGAAATGGGATGCAGTGACTGAGTGAAATGGGAGGCAGTGACTGAGTGAAATGTGATGCAGTGACTGAGTGAAATGTGATGCAGTGACTGAGTGAAATGTGATGCAGTGGACGGAGTGAAATGGGCTGCAGTCGCTGAGTGAAATGGGATGCAGTCGCTGAGTGAAATGGGATGCAGTGACTGAGTGAAATGGGATGCAGTGACTGAGGGAATTGGGATTGCAGTGGCTGAAGGAAAGGAGACGCAGTGACTTTTGGAAACGGGTTGCAGTGATTGAGTGAAATAGGATGCAGTGACTGAGTGAAATGGGAGTCAGTGACTGAGTGAAATGGGAGGCAGTGACTGAGTGAAATGGGATGCAGTGACTGAGTGAAATGGGAGGCAGTGACTGAGTGAAATGGGATGCAGTGACTGAGTGAAATGGGATGCAGTGACTGAGTGAAATGTGATGCAGTGGACGGAGTGAAATGGGATGCCGTGGCTGAGTGAAATGGGATGCCGTGGCGAAGTGAAATGGGACGCCGTGGCTGAGTGAAATGGGACGCCGTGGCTGAGTGAAATGGGACGTGGTGGCTGTGTGAAATGGGACGCATTGACCGAGTGAAATGGGACGCAGTGACCGAGTGAAACGGACGCAGTGACCGAGTGAAACGGGGTGCAGTGACTGAGGGAAATGGGATGCAGTGACTGAGTGAAAAGGCAGGCAGTGACTGAGTGAAATGGCAGGCAGTGACTGAGTGAAATGGGAGGCAGTGACTGAGGGGAATGGGATGCAGTGGCTGATGGAAATGGGATGCAGTGACTGAGGGAATTGGGATGCAGTGGCTGAAGGAAAGGAGACGCAGTGACTTTTGGAAACGGGTTGCAGTGATTGAGTGAAATAGGATGCAGTGATTGAGTGAAATGCGATGCAGTGACTGAGTGAAATGGGATGCAGTGGCTGAGTGAAATGGGGTGCAGTGGCTGAGGGAAATGGGATGGAGTCACTGAGGAAAGGAGATGCAGTGACGATGGGAAATTGTATGCAGTGACTGCCTGAAATGGGATGCAGTGACTGAATGAAATGGGATGGAGTGACTGAGTGAAATGGGATGGAGTGACTGAGTGAAATGGGAGGCAGTGACTGAGTGAAATGGGAGGCAGTGACTGAGTGAAATGGGAGGCAGTGACTTTGGGAAATGGGATGCAGTGACTGAGTGAAATGGGAGGCAGTGACTGAGTGAAATGTGATGCAGTGACTGAGTGAAATGTGATGCAGTGACTGAGTGAAATGTGATGCAGTGGACGGAGTGAAATGGGCTGCAGTCGCTGAGTGAAATGGGATGCAGTCGCTGAGTGAAATGGGATGCAGTGACTGAGTGAAATGGGATGCAGTGACTGCGTGAAATGGGATGCAGTGACTGAGGGAATTGGGATGCAGTGGCTGAAGGAAAGGAGACGCAGTGACTTTTGGAAATGGGTTGCAGTGATTGAGTGAAATAGGATGCAGTGACTGAGTGAAATGGGAGTCAGTGACTGAGTGAAATGGGAGGCAGTGACTGAGTGAAATGGGATGCAGTGACTGAGTGAAATGGGAGGCAGTGACTGAGTGAAATGGGATGCAGTGACTGAGTGAAATGGGATGCAGTGACTGAGTGAAATGTGATGCAGTGGACGGAGTGAAATGGGATGCAGTGGCTGAGTGAAATGGGATGCCGTGGCGAAGTGAAATGGGATGCCGTGGCTGAGTGAAATGGGACGCCGTGGCTGAGTGAAATGGGACGCGGTGGCTGTGTGAAATGGGACGCATTGACCGAGTGAAATGGGACGCAGTGACCGAGTGAAACGGACGCAGTGACCGAGTGAAACGGGGTGCAGTGACTGAGGGAAATGGGATGCAGTGACTGAGTGAAAAGGCAGGCAGTGACTGAGTGAAATGGCAGGCAGTGACTGAGTGAAATGGGAGGCAGTGACTGAGTGAAATGGGAGGCAGTGGCTGAGTGAAATGGGAGGCAGTGGCTGAGTGAAATGGGAGGCAGTGACTGAGTGAAATGGGATGCAGTGACTGAGTGAAATGTGATGCAGTGGACGGAGTGAAATGGGATGCAGTCGCTGAGTGAAATGGGAGGCAGTGACTGAGTGAAATGGGATGCAGTGGCTGAAGGAAAGGAGACGCAGTGACTTTTGGAAACGGGTTGCAGTGATTGAGTGAAATAGGGTGCAGTGATTGAGTGAAATGCGATGCAGTGACTGAGTGAAATGGGATGCAGTGGCTGAGTGAAATGGGGTGCAGTGACTGAGTGAAATGCGACGCAGGGACTGAGGGAAATGGGATGCTGTGACTCAGTGGAATGGGATGCAGTGACTGTGGGAAAGGTGATTCAGTGACTGTGGGAAATGGCAAGCTGTGACTGAGGAAAGGAGATGCAGTGACTGTGGGAAATGGGACACAATGACGGAGGAAAATGGGACGCAGTGACTGAGTGAAATGGGATGCAGTGGCTCAGTGAAATGGGATGCAGTCACTGAGTGAAATGGGATGCCGTGGCTGAGTGAAATGGGATGCCGTGGCTGAGTGAAATGGGATGCCGTGGCAAAGTGAAATGGGACGCCGTGGCTGAGTGAAATGGGACGCCGTGGCTGAGTGAAATGGGACGCCGTGGCTGAGTGAAATGAGACGCATTGACCGAGTGAAATGGGACGCAGTGACCGAGTGAAACGGACGCAGTGACCGAGTGAAACGGGGTGCAGTGACCGAGGGAAATGGGATGCAGTCGCTGAGTGAAATGGGAGGCAGTGGCTGAGTGAAATGGGAGGCAGTGGCTGAGTGAAATGGGAGGCAGTGGCTGAGTGAAATGGGAGGCAGTGACTGAGTGAAATGGGATGCAGTGATGGATGGTAATGGGATGCAGTGACTGAGTGAAATGGGATGCAGTGACGGAATGAAATGGGATGTAGTGACTGAATGAAATGGGATGTAGTGACTGAATGAAATGGGGTGCGGTGACTGAGGGAAATGGAATGCGGTGACTGTGGGGAATAGGGTGCGGTGACTAACGGAAACGGATGCACTGCCTCAGCTGAATAGTGTTCACTGTCTTCGTTAAATGGGATGCAGTGACTGAGGGAAAGGACATGCAGTGAATGTGGGAAATTGGATGCAGTGACTGAGGGAAATGGGAGGGAGTGACTGTCTGAAATGGGAGGGAGTGACTGAGTGAAATGGGAGGCAGTGACTGAGTGAAATGGGAGGCAGTGACTGAGTGAATTGGGAGGCAGTGACTGAGTGAATTGGGAGGCAGTGACTGAGTGAAGTGGGAGGCAGTGACTGAGTGAAGTAGGATACAGTGACTGAGTGAAATGGGTGGCAGTCACTGAGTGAAATGGGATGCTGTGACTGAGGGTAATGTAATGCAGTGACTGAGTGAAATGCGATGCAGTTACTGCCAAAAGGAGATGCAGTGACTGAGTGAAGTGGGTGGCAGTGACTGTGTGAAGTGGGAGGCAGTGACTGTGTGAAGTGGGAGGCAGTGACTCGGTGAAATGGGATGCAGAGACTGAGTGAAGTGGGTGGCAGTGACTGAGTGAAATGGGTGGCAGTGACTGGGTGAAGTGGGAGGCAGTGACTCGGTGAAATGGGATGCAGTGATTGCGTGAAGTGGGAGGCAGTGACTGAGTGAAATGGGATGCACTCACTGAGTGAAATGGGATGCTGTGACTGATGGAAATGGGATACTGTGACTGAGGGTAATGGGATGCAGTGACTGTGGGAAATGGGATGCAGTGACTGTGGGAAATGGGTTGCAGTGACTGAGGGAAATGGGACGCAGTGACTGAGTGTAATGGGACGCAGTCACTGAGTGAAATGGGATGCTGTGACTGAGGGAAATGCGATGCAGTGTCTGTGTGAAATGTGATGCAGTGACTGAGGGTAATGGGATGCAGTGGCTGATGGAAATGGGTTGCAGTGACTTCGTGAAATGGGAGGCAGTGACTGAGTGAAATGGGAGGCAGTGACTGAGTGAAATGGGAGGCAGTGACTGAGGGGAATGGGATGCAGTGACTGAGTGAAATGGGAGGCAGTGACTGAGGGGAATGGGATGCAGTGACTGAGTGAAATGTGATGCAGTGACTGAGTGAAATGTGATGCAGTGGACGGAGTGAAATGGGCTGCAGTCGCTGAGTGAAATGGGATGCAGTCGCTGAGTGAAATGGGATGCAGTGACTGAGTGAAATGGGATGCAGTGACTGCGTGAAATGGGATGCAGTGACTGAGGGAATTGGGATGCAGTGGCTGAAGGAAAGGAGACGCAGTGACTTTTGGAAACGGGTTGCAGTGATTGAGTGAAATAGGATGCAGTGACTGAGTGAAATGGGAGTCAGTGACTGAGTGAAATGGGAGGCAGTGACTGAGTGAAATGGGATGCAGTGACTGAGTGAAATGGGAGGCAGTGACTGAGTGAAATGGGATGCAGTGACTGAGTGAAATGGGATGCCGTGGCGAAGTGAAATGGGATGCCGTGGCTGAGTGAAATGGGATGCCGTGGCTGAGTGAAATGGGACGCCGTGGCTGAGTGAAATGGGACGCGGTGGCTGTGTGAAATGGGACGCATTGACCGAGTGAAATGGGACGCAGTGACCGAGTGAAACGGACGCAGTGACCGAGTGAAACGGGGTGCAGTGACTGAGGGAAATGGGATGCAGTGACTGAGTGAAAAGGCAGGCAGTGACTGAGTGAAATGGCAGGCTGTGACTGAGTGAAATGGGAGGCAGTGACTGAGTGAAATGGGAGGCAGTGGCTGAGTGAAATGGGAGGCAGTGGCTGAGTGAAATGGGAGGCAGTGACAGAGTGAAATGGGAGGCAGTGACAGAGTGAAATGGGAGGCAGTGACTGAGTGAAATGGGATGCAGTGACTGAGTGAAATGTGATGCAGTGACTGAGTGAAATGTGATGCAGTGGACGGAGTGAAATGGGATGCAGTCGCTGAGTGAAATGGGAGGCAGTGACTGAGTGAAATGGGATGCAGTGGCTGAAGGAAAGGAGACGCAGTGACTTTTGGAAACGGGTTGCAGTGATTGAGTGAAATAGGGTGCAGTGATTGAGTGAAATGCGATGCAGTGACTGAGTGAAATGGGATGCAGTGGCTGAGTGAAATGGGGTGCAGTGACTGAGTGAAATGCGACGCAGGGACTGAGGGAAATGGGATGCTGTGACTCAGTGGAATGGGATGCAGTGACTGTGGGAAAGGTGATTCAGTGACTGTGGGAAATGGCAAGCTGTGACTGAGGAAAGGAGATGCAGTGACTGTGGGAAATGGGACACAATGACGGAGGAAAATGGGACGCAGTGACTGAGTGAAATGGGATGCAGTGGCTCAGTGAAATGGGATGCAGTCACTGAGTGAAATGGGATGCCGTGGCTGAGTGAAATGGTATGCCGTGGCTGAGTGAAATGGGATGCCGTGGCAAAGTGAAATGGGACGCCGTGGCTGAGTGAAATGGGACGCCGTGGCTGAGTGAAATGGGACGCCGTGGCTGAGTGAAATGGGACGCATTGACCGAGTGAAATGGGACGCAGTGACCGAGTGAAACGGACGCAGTGACCGAGTGAAACGGGGTGCAGTGACCGAGGGAAATGGGATGCAGTGACTGAGTGAAAAGGCAGGCAGTGACTGAGTGAAATGGGAGGCAGTGGCTGAGTGAAATGGGAGGCAGTGGCTGAGTGAAATGGGAGGCAGTGACTGAGTGAAATGGGATGCAGTGATGGATGGTAATGGGATGCAGTGACTGAGTGAAATGGGATGCAGTGACTGAGTGAAATGGGATGCAGTGACGGAATGAAATGGGATGTAGTGACTGAATGAAATGGGATGTAGTGACTGAATGAAATGGGGTGCGGTGACTGAGGGAAATGGAATGCGGTGACTGTGGGGAATAGGGTGCGGTGACTAACGGAAACGGATGCACTGCCTCAGCTGAATAGTGTTCACTGTCTTCGTTAAATGGGATGCAGTGACTGAGGGAAAGGACATGCAGTGAATGTGGGAAATTGGATGCAGTGACTGAGGGAAATGGGAGGGAGTGACTGTCTGAAATGGGAGGGAGTGACTGAGTGAAATGGGAGGCAGTGACTGAGTGAAATGGGAGGCAGTGACTGAGTGAATTGGGAGGCAGTGACTGAGTGAATTGGGAGGCAGTGACTGAGTGAAGTGGGAGGCAGTGACTGAGTGAAGTAGGATACAGTGACTGAGTGAAATGGGTGGCAGTCACTGAGTGAAATGGGATGCTGTGACTGAGGGTAATGTAATGCAGTGACTGAGTGAAATGCGATGCAGTTACTGCCAAAAGGAGATGCAGTGACTGAGTGAAGTGGGTGGCAGTGACTGAGTGAAGTGGGTGGCAGTGACTGAGTGAAATGGGTGGCAGTGACTGGGTGAAGTGGGAGGCAGTGACTGTGTGAAGTGGGAGGCAGTGACTCGGTGAAATGGGATGCAGAGACTGAGTGAAGTGGGTGGCAGTGACTGAGTGAAATGGGTGGCAGTGACTGGGTGAAGTGGGAGGCAGTGACTCGGTGAAATGGGATGCAGTGATTGCGTGAAGTGGGAGGCAGTGACTGAGTGAAATGGGATGCACTCACTGAGTGAAATGGGATGCTGTGACTGATGGAAATGGGATACTGTGACTGAGGGTAATGGGATGCAGTGACTGTGGGAAATGGGAGGCAGTGACTGAGTGAAATGGGAGGCAGTGACTGAGTGAAATGGGATGCTGTGACTGATGGAAATGGGAGGCAGTGACTGAGGGGAAGGAGATGTAGTGACTGTGGGAAATGGGATGCAGTGACTGTGGGAAATGGGATGCTCTGACTGAGTGAAGTGGGATGCTGTGACTTAGGGACATGGGATGCTGTGACTGAGGATAATGCGATGCAGTGACTGAGGGAATGGAGATGCAGTGACTGTGGGAAATGGGTTGCAATGACTGAGTGAAATGGGATGCTGTGACAGAGGGAAAGGAGACGCACTGAATATGGGAAATGGGATGCAGTGACTGAGTGTAATGGGACGCAGTGACTGAGTGTAATGGGACGAATTGACTAAGTGTAATGGGACAAATTGACTGAGTGAAATGGGACGCAGTCACTGAGTGAAATGGGTTGCTGTGACTGAGGGTAATGGGATGCAGTGGCTGATGGAAATGGGTTGCAGTGACTGAGTGAAATGGGAGGCAGTGACTGAGTGAAATGGGAGGCAGTGACTGAGGGGAATGGGATGCAGTGGCTGATGGAAATGGGAGGCAGTGACTGAGGGGAATGGGATGCAGTGGCTGAGGGGAAGGAGATGTAGTGACTGAGGGGAAGGAGATGCAGTGACTGTGGGAAATGGAATGCTGTGTCTGAGTGTAATGGGATGCACTGTCTCAGTTCAATAAGATTCACTGTCTCAGTTAAATGGGATGCAGTGACTGAGTGAAATGGGATGCTCTGACTGAGTGAAGTGGGATGCTGTGACTTAGGGACATGGGATGCAGTGACTGAGGATAATGCGATGCAGTGACTGAGGGAATGGAGATGCAGTGACTGAGTGAAATGGGATGCTGTGACAGAGGGAAAGGAGACGCACTGAATGTGGGAAATGGGATGGAGTGTCTGAGTGAAATGGGATGGAGTGACTGAGTGAAATGGGAGTCAGTGACTTCGTGAAATGGGAGGCAGTGACTGAGTGAAATGGGATGCAGTGACTGAGTGAAATGGGGTGCAGTGACTGAGTGAAATGGGGTGCAGTGACTGAGTGAAATGGGATGCAGTGACTGAGTGAAATGGGATGCAGTGACTGAGTGTAATGGGATGCAGTGACTGAGTGAAATGGGATGCAGTGACTGAGTGAAATGGGATGCGGTGGCTGAGGGAAATGGGATGTAGTGACTGAGAGAAATGGGACGCAGTGACTGAGGGAAATGGGACGCAGTGACTGAGGGAAATGGGACGCAGTGACTGGGGGAAATGGGACGCAGTGGCTGAGTGAAATGGGATGCAGTTACTGAGTGAAATGGGATGCAGTGACTGAGGGCAATGGGATGCAGTGAATGAGGGCAATGGGATGCAGTGATTGAGGGAAATGGGATCAAGTGACTGAGTGAAATGGGATGCGGTGACTGAGGGAAATGGAATGTGGTGACTGTGGGGAATAGGGTGCGGTGATTGACGGAAACGGATGCACTGTCTCAGCTGAATAGTACTCACTGTCTCTGTTAAGTGGGATGCAGTGACTGAGGGACAGGAGATGCAGTGAATGTGGGGAATGGGATGCAGTGACTGAGTGAAATGGGAGGCAGTGTCTGAGTGAAATGGGAGGCAGTGACTGAGTGAAATGGGAGGCAGTGACTTTGGGAAATGGGATGCAGTGACTGAGTGAAATGGGAGGCAGTGACTGAGTGAAATGGGATGCAGTGACTGAGTGAAATGTGATGCAGTGACTGAGTGAAATGTGATGCAGTGGACGGAGTGAAATGGGCTGCAGTCGCTGAGTGAAATGGGATGCAGTCGCTGAGTGAAATGGGATGCAGTGACTGAGTGAAATGGGATGCAGTGACTGCGTGAAATGGGATGCAGTGACTGAGGGAATTGGGATGCAGTGGCTGAAGGAAAGGAGACGCAGTGACTTTTGGAAATGGGTTGCAGTGATTGAGTGAAATAGGATGCAGTGACTGAGTGAAATGGGAGTCAGTGACTGAGTGAAATGGGAGGCAGTGACTGAGTGAAATGGGATGCAGTGACTGAGTGAAATGGGAGGCAGTGACTGAGTGAAATGGGATGCAGTGACTGAGTGAAATGTGATGCAGTGGACGGAGTGAAATGGGATGCAGTCGCTGAGTGAAATGGGATGCAGTGGCTGAGTGAAATGGGAAGCAGTGGCTGAGTGAAATGGGAAGCAGTGGCTGAGTGAAATGGGATGCAGTGACTGAGTGAAATGGGATGCAGTGACTGAGTGAAATGGGATGCAGTGACTGAGTGAAATGGGATGCAGTGACTGAGGGAATTGGGATGCAGTGGCTGAAGGAAAGGAGACGCAGTGACTTTTGGAAACGGGTTGCAGTGATTGAGTGAAATAGGATGCAGTGATTGAGTGAAATGCGATGCAGTGACTGAGTGAAATGGGATGCAGTGGCTGAGTGAAATGGGGTGCAGTGACTGAGTGAAATGCGATGCAGGGACTGAGGGAAATGGGATGGAGTCACTGAGGAAAGGAGATGCAGTGACGATGGGAAATTGTATGCAGTGACTGCCTGAAATGGGATGCAGTGACTGAATGAAATGGGATGGAGTGACTGAGTGAAATGGGATGGAGTGACTGAGTGAAATGGGAGGCAGTGACTGAGTGAAATGGGAGGCAGTGACTGAGTGAAATGGGAGGCAGTGACTTTGGGAAATGGGATGCAGTGACTGAGTGAAATGGGAGGCAGTGACTGAGTGAAATGTGATGCAGTGACTGAGTGAAATGTGATGCAGTGACTGAGTGAAATGTGATGCAGTGGACGGAGTGAAATGGGCTGCAGTCGCTGAGTGAAATGGGATGCAGTCGCTGAGTGAAATGGGATGCAGTCGCTGAGTGAAATGGGATGCAGTGACTGAGTGAAATGGGATGCAGTGACTGCGTGAAATGGGATGCAGTGACTGAGGGAATTGGGATGCAGTGGCTGATGGAAATGGGTTGCAGTGACTTAGTGAAATGGGAGGCAGTGACTGAGTGAAATGGGAGGCAGTGACTGAGTGAAATGGGACGCAGTGACTGAGTGAAATGGGATGCAGTGACTGAGTGAAATGGGATGCAGTGACTGAGTGTAATGGGATGCAGTGACTGAGTCAAATGGGATGCAGTGACTGAGTGAAATGGGATGCGGTGGCTGAGGGAAATGGGATGTAGTGACTGAGAGAAATGGGATGCAGTGACTGAGGGAAATGGGACGCAGTGACTGGGGGAAATGGGACGCAGTGGCTGAGTGAAATGGGATGCAGTTACTGAGTGAAATGGGATGCAGTGACTGAGGGCAATGGGATGCAGTGACTGAGGGCAATGGGATGCAGTGATTGAGGGAAATGGGATCAAGTGACTGAGTGAAATGGGATGCGGTGACTGAGGGAAATGGAATGTGGTGACTGTGGGGAATAGGGTGTGGTGACTGACGGAAACGGATGCACTGTCTCAGCTGAATAGTACTCACTGTCTCTGTTAAGTGGGATGCAGTGACTGAGGGACAGGAGATGCAGTGAATGTGGGGAATGGGATGCAGTGACTGAGGGAAATGGAATGCAGTGACTGACTGAAATGGGGATGCAGTGACTGAGGGAAATGAGATGCAGTGACTGAGGGAAATGAGATGCAGTGACTGAGGGAAATGAGATGCAGTGACTGAGGAAAATGAGATGCAGTGACTGAGGGAAAGGAGATGCAGTGACTGTGGGAAATGGAATGCTGTGACTGTGGGAAATCGTTTTCAGTGACTGTGGGAAATGGGTTGCAGTGACTGAGGGAAATGGGAGGCAGTGACTGAGTGAAGTGGGAGGCAGTGACTGCGTTAAGTGGGATGCACTCACTGAGTGAAATGGGATGCTGTGACTGAGTGAAATGGGATACTGTGACTGAGGGTAATGTGATGCAGTGACCGAGGGTAAGGGGACGCAGTGACTGAGTGAAATGGGATGCAGTGACTGAGTGAAATGGGATGCAGTGACTGAGTGAAATGGCAGGCAGTGACTCAGTGAAATGGGAGGCAGTGGCTGAGTGAAATGGGATGCAGTCACTGAGTGAAATGGGATGCAGTGTCGGATGGTAATGGGATGCATTGACTGAGTGAAATGGGATGCCGTGACGGAGTGAAATGGGATGCCGTGACTGAGTGAAATGGGATGCAGTGACTGACTGAAATGGGATGCTGTGACTGACTGAAATGGGATGCAGTGACTGAGTGAAATGGGACTCAGTGATGGATGGTAATGGGATGCAGTGAGTGAGTGAAATGGGAAGCAGTGACCGAGGGAAATGGAATGCGGTGACTGTGGGGAATAGGGTGCGGTGACTGACGGAAACGGATGCACTGTCTCAGCTGAATAGTGTTCACTGTCTTTGTTAAATGGGCTGCAGTGACTGAGGGAAAGGACCTGCAGTGTATGTGGGAAATTGGATGCAGTGACTGAGGGAAATGGGAGGGAGTGACTGACTGAAATGGGAGGGAGTGACTGACTGAAATGGGAGGGAGTGACTGACTGAAATGGGAGGGAGTGACTGAGTGAATTGGGATGCTGTGACTGAGTGAAATGCGATGCAGTTAATTGGGATGCAGTGACTGAGTGAAGTGGGAGGCAGTGACTGAGTGAAATGGGTGGCAGTGACTGTGTGAAGTGGCAGGCAGTGACTCGGTGAAATGGGATGCAGTGACTGCGTGAAGTGGGAGGCAGTGACTGAGTGAAATGGGATGCACTCACTGAGTGAAATGGGATGCTGTGACTGAGGGTAATTTGATGCAGTGACTGAGGGTAAGGGGACGCAGTGACTGAGTGAAATCGGACGCAGTGACTGAGTGAAATGGGAAGCAGTGAGCGAGGGTCATGGGATGCATTGACTGAGGAAAATGAGATGCAGTGACTGAGGGAAAAGAGATGCAGTGACTGAGGGTAATGGGATGCACCGTCTCAGTTCAATGAGATTCACTGTCTCAGTTAAATGGGACGCAGTGACTGAGTGAAATGGGACGCAGTGACTGAGGGAAATGTGATGCCGTGACTGTGGGGAATAGGCTGCGGTGACTGATGGAAATGGATTCACTGTCTCACTTGGATAAGATTCACTGTCTCTGTTAAATGGGATGCAGTGACTGAGTGAAATGGGAGGGAGTGACTGAGTGAAATGGCAGGCAGTGACTGAGTGAAATGGCAGGCAGTGACTGAGTGAAATGGGAGGCAGTGGCTGAGTGAAATGGGACGCAGTGACTGAGGGAAATGGGATGCAGTGACTGAGGGAAATGCGATGCTGTGAGTGAGGGAAAGGAGATGCAGTGAATGTGGGAAAGGAGATGCAGTGAATGTGGAAAATGGGAGGCAGTGACTGAGGAAATGGGTTGCAGTACCTGACGGAAATTGAATGCAGCGTCAGTGAGAAACGGGATACAGTGACTGAGGGAAATGGGATGCAGTGACTGAGTGAAATGTGATTAACTCACTGAGTGAAATGGGATGCAGTGATTGTGAGAAACGAGATGCAGAGACTGATGGAAATTGCATGCAGTAAGAGAGTGACATCAGCTGCAGTGACTGAGTGAAATGGGATGCAGTGACTGCGCAAGTGGGATGCAGTATCTGATGGAAATTTGATGAAGTGTCAGTGAGAAACGGGACACAGTGACTGAGTGAAATGGGATGCAGTGACTGAGGAAAGGAGATGCAGTGACTATGGGATATGGGATGCAGTGACTGCGTGAAATGGGATGCAGTGACTGACTGAAATGGGAGGGAGTGACTGAGTGAAATGGGATGCCGTGACTGAGTGAAATGGGATGCCGTGACTGAGTGAAATGGGATGCAGTGACTGAGTGAAATGGGATGCAGTGACTGAGTAAAATGGGATGCAGTGACTGAGTGAAATGGGATCCATTGACTGAGGGAAATGGGATGCAGTGACTGACTGAAATGGGAGGGAGTGACTGACAGAAATGGGAGGGAGTGACTGACTGAAATGGGAGGGAGTGACTGACTGAAATGGGATGTAGTGACTGAGGGAATTGGGATGCAGTGACTGAGGGAAATGGGATGCAGTGACTGAGTGAAATGGGAAGCACTGAATGAGTGACATGAGATGCAGAGACTGATGGAAATTGCATGCAGTAAGAGAGTGACATGAGCTGCAGTGACTGAGTGAAATGGGATGCAGTGACTGCGCAAGTGGGATGCAGTATCTGACGGAAATTTGATGAAGTGTCAGTGAGAAACGGGATACAGTGACTGAGTGAAATGGGTTGCAGTGACTGAGGGAAATGGGACGCAGTGACTGAGGGAAATGGGACGCAGTGACTGAGGGAAATGGGACGCAGTGACTGAGGGTAATGGGACGCAGTGACTGAGGGAAATAGGACGCAGTGACTGAGTGAAATGTGATGCAGTGACTGAGTGAAATGGGGTGCAGTGACTGAGTGAAATGGGATGCAGTGACTGAGTGAAATGGGACGCAGTGCTCGCGGGAAATGGGACGCAGTGACTGAGTGAAAAGGGGCGGTGACTGAGTGAAATAGGATGCAGTGACTGAGTGTAATGGGATGCAGTGACTGAGTGTAATGTGATGCCGTGACTGTGGGGAATAGGGGGCGGTGACTGATGGAAATGGGTTCACTGTCGCAGTTGAATAGGATTCACTGTCTCCATGAAATGGGATGCAGTGACTGATTGTAATGGGATGCAGTGACTGAGGGAAATGGGATGCAGAGACTGACTGAAATGGGAGGGAGTGACTGAAATGGGAGGGAGTGACTGACTGAAATGGGAGGGAGTGACTGACTGAAATCCGATGTAGTGACTGAGTGAAATGGGATGCAGTGACTGCGTGAAATGGGTTGTAGTGACTGAGTGAAATGGGATGCAGTGACTGAGTGAAATGGGATGCAGTGACTGAGTGAAATGGGATGCAGTGACTGAGTGAAATGGGATGCAGTGACTGAATGTAATGGGATGCACTGACTGAGGGAAATGGGATGCAGTGACTGAGTGCAATGTGATGCCGTGACTGTGGGGAATAGGGGTGGTGACTGATGGAAGTGGATTCCCTGCCTGACTTGGACAGGTGTCACTGTCTCCTGCTCAGAGGGACTGGCCCCAGCAGCCCTGAACCGCTCAGAGGGACTGGCGCCCGCCGCCCTGACCCGCTCAGAGGGAGTGGCCCCCGCAGCCCTGACCCGCTCAGAGGGACTTGCCCCCGCAGCCAGATCCGCTCAGAGGGACGAGCCCCCGCAGCCCTGACCCGCTCACTGCGACTTGCCCCCTGCAGTCCTGACCCGCTCACTGCGACTTGCCCCCGACAGTCCTGACCCGCTCACTGCGACCTGCCCCCCGCAGCCCTGACCCGCTGACAGGGACTTCCCCCTTGCAGTCCTGTCCCGCTGACAGGGACTTGCCCCCGCAGCCCTGACCCGCTCACTGCGACTTGCCCCCCGCAGACCTGACCCGCTCACTGTGACTTGCCCCCCGCAGTCCTGAACCGCTCAAAGCGACTTGCCCCCGCAGCCCTGACCCGCTCACTGCAACACTGCCCCCCGCAGCCCTGACCCGCTCACGCGGGCTGTCCTCCCACAGCCCTGACCGGCTCACTGCGACACTGACCCCGCAGCCCTGACCCGCTCACTGCGACTTGCCCCCCACAGCCCTGACCCGCTCACTGAGACTTGCCCCCCGCAGTCCTGACCCGCTGACAGGGACTTGCCCCTTGCAGTCCTGTCCCACTCACTGTCACTTGCCCCCCACAGCCCTGACCCGCTCACAGGGACTGGCCCCCCGCAGCCCTGACCCGCTCACAGGGACTGGCCCCCCGCAGCCCTGACCCGCTCACAGGGACTGGTCCCCGCAGCCCAGACCCGCTCACAGGGACAGGCCCCCAGCAGCCCTGACCCACTCACTGCGACTTGCCCCCCGCAGCCCTGACCCGCTCACTGCGACTTGCCCCCCGCAGTCCTGACCCGCTCACTGCGACTTGCCACCCGCAGTCCTGACCCGCTCAGAGGGACTGCCCCCGGAGCCCTGACCCGCTCAGAGGGACTGGCCCCTGCAGCCCTGAACCGCTCACAGGGACTGGCCCCCGCAGCCCTGACCCGCTCACTGGGACAGGCCCGCCGCAGCCCTGACCCGCTCACAGGGACTGGCCCCCGCAGCCCTGACCCACTCACAGGGACTGGCCCCCCACAGCCCTGAACTGCTCACTGCGACACTGCCCACGGCAGCCCTGACCCGCTCACTGCGACTTGCCGCCCGCAGCCCTGACCCGCTCACTGCGACTTACCCCCCGCAGACGTGACCCGCTCACTGCGACTTGCCCCCGCAGCCCTGACCCGCTCACTGCGACTTGCACTCAGCAGCCCTAACCCGCTCATGGGGACTTGCCCCCGCAGTCCTGTCCTGCTCACATTAACTGGCCCCCGCAGCCCTGACCCGCTCACTGCGACTGGCCCCCGCAGCCCTGACCTGCTCGCTGCGACAATGCCCCCCGCAGCCCTGACCTGCTCACTGTGACTTGCCCCCCGCAGTCCTGTCCCGCTGAGAGGGACTTGCCCCCGCAGCCCTGACCCGCTCACTGCGACTGGCCCCCCGCAGCCCTGACCCGCTCACTGCGACTGGCCCCCCCGCAGCCCTAACCCGCTCACTGCGACCTGCCCCCCCGCAGCCCTGAACCGCTCACTGCGACCAGCCCCCGCAGCCCAGATCCGCTCATGGGGACTGGCCCCCCGCAGCCCTGAACAGCTCACTGCGACACTGCCCCCGGCAGACCTGACCCACTCACCGACTTTTCCCCCGCAGCCCTGACCCACTCACAGGGACTGGTCCCCGCACCCTGACCCGCTCACAGGAACTGGCCCCCACAGCCCTGACCCGCTCACTGCGACTTGCCCCCCGCAGTCCTGACCCGCTCACAGGAACTTTTCCCCCGCAGGCCTGACCCGGTGAAAGGGACTGGCCCCCGCAGCCCTGACCAGCTCACAGGGACTGGCCCCCACAGCCCTGACCCGCTCACTGCGACTTGCCCCCCGCAGTCCTGACCTGCTCACAGGGACTTGTCCCTCGCAGCCCTGACCCGCTCACTGCGACGCTGCCCCCCGCAGCCCTGACCCGCTCACTGCGACTTGCCCCCCGCAGGCCTGACCCGCTGAGTGGGACTGGCCGCCGCAGCCCTGACCCGCTCACTGCGACACTGCCCCCCGCAGCCCTGACCCGCTCACTGCGACACTGCCCCCCGCAGCCCTGACCCGCTCACTGCGACTTGCCCCCGCAGTCCTGTCCCGCTGACAGGGACTTGCCCCCGCAGCCCTGGCCTGCTCACTGCGACTGGCCCCCCCGCATCCCTGACCCGCTCACTGCGACACTGCCCCCCGCAGCCCTGACCCGCTCACTGCGACTTGCCCCCGCAGTCCTGTCCCGCTGACAGGGACTTGCCCCCGCAGCCCTGACCCGCTCACTGCGACACTGCCCCCCGCAGTCCTGACCCCCTCAGAGGGACTGGTCCCTGCAGCCCTGAACTGCTCACAGGGACTGGCCCCCGCAGACCTGACCCGCTCACTGCGACTTGCCCCCTGCAGACCTGACCCATTTCACTGCGACTTGCCCCCCGCAGCCCTGATCCGCTCACAGCGACTGGCCCCGGCAGCCCTGACCCGCTCACTGCGACTTGCCCCCCGCAGTCCTGTCCTGCTGACAGGGACTTGCCCCCGCAGCCCTGACCCGCTCGCTGTGGCTTGCCTCCCGCAGTCCTGACCTGCTCCCTGCGACTGGCCCCCCGCTGCGCTGACCCGCTCACTGCGACTTGACCCCCGCAGCCCTGACCCGCTCAGGGGGACCGGCCCCCCGCAGCCCTGACCCGCTCAGGGGGACCGGCCCCCCGCAGCCCTGACCCGCTCACGGGGACCGGCCCCCCGCAGCCCTGACCCGGTAACAGAGACTGGCCCCCGCAGCCCTGACCAGCTCACAGGGACTGGCCCCCACAGCTCTGACCCGCTCACTGCGACTTGCCCCCCGCAGTCCTGTCCCGCTCAGGGGGACCGGTCCCCCGCAGCCCTGACCCGCTCATTGCAACACTGCCCCCCGCAGCCCTGACCCGCTCACTGCGACTTGACCCCCGCAGACCTGACCTGCTCACTGCGACTTGCCCCCCGCAGTCCTCACCCGCTCAGGGGGTCCGGACCCCCGAACCCCGACCCGCTCACGGGGACCGGCCCCCCGCTGCCCTGACCCGCTCACTGCGACTTGCCCCCCGCAGTCCTCATCCGCTCAGGGGGTCCGGACCCCCGAACCCCGACCCGCTCACGGGGACCGGCCCCCGCAGCCCTGACCCACTCACTGCGACTTGCCCCCCGCAGTCCTGACCCGCTCACTGCAACTTGCACCACGCAGCCCTGACCCGCTCACTGCGACTTGCCCCCCGCAGTCCTCATCCGCTCAGGGGGTCCGGACCCCCGAACCCCGACCCGCTCACGGGGACTTGCCCCCGCAGTCCTGTCCCGCTCACTGCGACATACCCCCCGCAGACGTGACCCGCTCACTGCAACTGGCCCCCCGCAGTCCTGTCCCGCTCACTGCGACTGGCCCCCCGCAGCCCTGACCCGCTCACTGCGACTTGCCCCCCGCTGTCCTGTCCCGCTGACAGGGACTTGCCCCCGCAGCCCTGACCCGCTCACTGCGACTGGCCCCCCCACAGCCCTGACCCGCTCACTGCAACTTGCACCACGCAGCCCTGACCCGCTCACTGCGACTTGCCCCCCTCAGCCCTGTCCCGCTGACAGGGACTTGGCCCCGCAGCCCTGACACGCTGACAGGGACTGGCCCCCGCAGCCCTGACCCGCTCACTGCGACTTGCCCCCCGCAGGCCTGACCCGGTGAAAGGGACTGGCCCCCGCCGCCCTGACCAGCTCACAGGGACTGGCCCTGACCCGCTCACTGCGACTTGCCCCCCGCAGTCCTGACCCGCTCACAGGGACTTGTCCCCCGCAGACGTGACCCGCTCACTGCGACTTTCCCCTCCGCAGTCCTGACCCGCTCACTGCAACTGGCCCCCGCAGCCCTGACCCGCTCGCTGCGACTGGCCCCCCGCAGCCCTGACCCGCTCACTGTGACTTGCACCCCGCAGCCCTGACCCGCTCACTGCGACTTTCCCCTCCGCAGTCCTGACCCGCTCACTGCAACTGGCCCCCGCAGCCCTGACCCGCTCGCTGCGACTGGCCCCCCGCAGCCCTGACCCGCTCACTGTGACTTGCACCCCGCAGCCCTGACCCGCTCACGGGGACTTGCCCCCGCAGTCCTGTCCCGCTCACATTGACTTGCCCCCGCAGCCCTGACCCGCTGACTGCGACTGCCCCCCGCAGCCCTGACCCGCTGACTGCGACTTGCCCCCCGCAGCCCTGACCCGCTCACTGCGACACTGCCACTCGCAGCCCTGACCCGCTCACTGCGACTTGCCCCCCGCTGCCCTGACCCGCTGACAGGGACTTGCCCCCCGCACTCCTATCCCGCTGACAGTGACTGGCCCCCGCATCCTGACCCGCTCACTGCGCCACTCCCCCCCGCAGCCCTGACCTGCTGAGTGGGACTGGCCCCCGCAGCCCTGATCCGCTCACTGCGACACTGCCCCCCCGCAGCCCTGACCCGCTCACTGCGACTTGCCCCCGCTGACAGGGATTTGCCCCCGCAGCCCTGGCCTGCTCACTGCGACTGGCCCCCCCGCAGCCCTGACCCGCTCACTGCGACCTGCCCCCCGCAGCCCTGACCCGCTCACTGCGACCCGCCCCCTCGCAGCCGAGACCCGCTCACGGGTACTGGCCCCCCGCTGCCCTGACACGCTCACTGCGACACTGTCCCCCGCAGTCCTGACCCCCTCAGAGGGACTGGTCCCTGCAGCCCTGAACTGCTCACAGGGACTGGCCCCCGCAGACCTGACCCGCTCACTGCGACTTGCCCCCTGCAGACCTGACCCATTTCACTTCGACTTGCCACCCGCAGACCTGACCCGCTCACTGCTACTTGCCCCCCGCAGCCCTGATCCGCTCAGGGGGTCCGGACCCCCGAACCCCGACCCGCTCACGGGGACTTGCCCCCGCAGTCCTGTCCCGCTCACTGCGACTTAACCCCCGCAGACGTGACCCGCTCACTGCAACTGGCCCCCCGCAGTCCTGTTCCGCTCACTGCGACTGGCCCCCCGCAGCCCTGACCCGCTCACTGCGACTTGCCCCCCGCTGTCCTGTCCCGCTGACAGGGACTTGCCCCCGCAGCCCTGACCCGCTCACTGCGACTGGCCCCGCCACAGCCCTGACCCGCTCACTGCAACTTGCACCACGCAGCCCTGACCCGCTCACTGCGACTTGCCCCCCTCAGCCCTGTCCCGCTGACAGGGACTTGGCCCCGCAGCCCTGACACGCTGACAGGGACTGGCCCCCGCAGCCCTGACCCGCTCACTGCGACTTGCCCCCCGCTGTCCTGTCCCGCTGACAGGGACTTGCCCCCGCAGCCCTGACCCGCTCACTGCGACTGGCCCCCCCACAGCCCTGACCCGCTCACTGCAACTTGCACCACGCAGCCCTGACCCGCTCACTGCGACTTGCCCCCCTCAGCCCTGTCCCGCTGACAGGGACTTGGCCCCGCAGCCCTGACACGCTGACAGGGACTGGCCCCCGCAGCCCTGACCCGCTCACTGCGACTTGCCCCCCGCAGGCCTGACCCGGTGAAAGGGACTGGCCCCCGCCGCCCTGACCAGCTCACAGGGACTGGCCCTGACCCGCTCACTGCGACTTGCCCCCCGCAGTCCTGACCCGCTCACAGGGACTTGTCCCCCGCAGTCCTGACCCGCTCACTGCAACTGGCCCCCGCAGCCCTGACCCGCTCGCTGCGACTGGCCCCCCGCAGCCCTGACCCGCTCACTGTGACTTGCACCCCTCAGCCCTGACCCGCTCACGGGGACTTGCACCCGCAGTCCTGTCCCGCTCACATTGACTTGCCCCCGCAGCCCTGACCCGCTCACTGCGACTGCCCCCCGCAGCCCTGACCCGCTCACTGCGACTTGCCCCCCGCAGTCCTCACCCGCTCAGGGGGTCCGGACCCCCGAACCCCGACCCGCTCACGGGGACCGGCCCCCCG